>NW_017309081.1:101972-102525 GCF_000935625.1 Nanorana parkeri | reverse complement strand
GGGATTGGTGGAGGTCAGGATGTGATGGATCATATACGAGGAGTTGGGGTTGGTGGAGGTCAGGGTGTGATGGATCATATACGAGGAGTTGGGATTGGTGGAGGTCAGGGTGTGATGGATCATATACGGGTGTTGGGATTGGTGGAGGTTACGGGGAGTTGGGATTGGTGGATCATATACGGGTGTTGGGATTGGTGGAGGTCAGGGTGTGATGGATCATATACGGGTGTTGGGATTGGTGGAGGTCAGGATGTGATGGATCATATACGGGGTGTTGGGATTGGTGCAGCCATATATGGTAATAGGATCACGGTCATGTGACCAGGGAGGGACAGTAAAGGATTTCCAGCGTGCGGGGCTGTGTGTGCTTTGCGGACAGAGGAAGGAGGAGACGCCACTGATTGGTGAAATACAAATAAATATTTATTGATTATAACATAAAAATATGGGAATTTCTGATCAATATCTCACATCGCATCAATTATCACAAAATAAATAAATAATACAATTATAATAATCTGGGCCGGGGGGGGGGGGGGGGGGGGGGGGTTAC
>NW_017309081.1:101227-101950 GCF_000935625.1 Nanorana parkeri | reverse complement strand
TGTAGAGTGTCACTCCCTCCAAAAGTCTTTCTAGTTACAGGTGGAGCCCATACTACCAGCTGCCTCTGGAGTCTCACTCCTTCTGCTGCACATGGAGGGTGTTCCTCCTGTTATATTCTCTGTCTGGGGTCCCTCATGCTCCAGATTCACCTCACCACCTTCCACCAACCTCTGGGTGGAGTGACCCATTAATAATAATTAAAGAGACCCTGTCACCAACTTAAAGGAGAATCATAAATCATTTATAATTCAGTGTAATGAGCGTTTTAACTAGTACATTTGACTTCTCCAGGAAGAGTCAATTCCCTAGCCCCGCCCCCTCCCTCCATGCATATCCTAGCCCTCTCCTCTTCTAGAAGCATCTGTGTTGGCCCAGCTCCTCTACCCCTCCCCTCACCTCTCTACATAAGCTTTTATGGAGCTGCCGAGGGAGGAGCAAAGCGGGAATGCTGTAGAGTGTGACTTGAGTAACAGCTGTGACCCTGCTGCGTCCGGTGACATCACACCCAAGCAGCGGTCTCGGGGGAGGGTTGTGGATGTCAGGTAAAGAAGATGAATGAAATACATGTACATGGAGTCTGATGGGGAGGTTGGGATTGAAGTGATTTGTCTGGTGACAGGGTCTCTTTACACACTCACTACAATATAAAATGTGATCTGCACAACACAGAAGAGTCTCACGTCACAGGTCATGGGAAGAGGAAATATCTGACATGAAGTATG
>NW_017309081.1:100579-101049 GCF_000935625.1 Nanorana parkeri | reverse complement strand
TGGGATAGGGATCAGGAAGGAGATTCCTCCTACAGACTGTGTCAGCTTTCCCCATGACCTCATCCCAGCCATGGCCTCCCGCCAGCACCGCCGAACCCATTCCTGGCCGCAGGACATGGTCACTCATTGACCCCTCCCACTCCCCATAACTGACTGTGCTGGGTGTGATAGGGGAGAGAGAGAGAGAGAGGAGACAGAGAGAGGAGAGGAGAGAAGAGAGAGAGGAGATAAGAGAGAGAGGAGGGTGAGACGAGAGAGAGAGGGGAGGAGAGGAGGAGGAGAGACGAGAGAGAGAGAGAAGCAGTGAGGGGAGAGAGAGAGAGAAGGAGAGGAGAGAGGGTGAGAGGAGGATGAGAGGAGAGAGAGGAATGAGAGGAGAGAGAGAGGGGTGAGAGGGGAGAGAGAGGGGGGAGAGGAGAGGAGGGTGAGGGGAGAGAGAGAGAGAAGGAGGGGGGAGGGGGGGGGAGGGG
>NW_017309081.1:98559-100446 GCF_000935625.1 Nanorana parkeri | reverse complement strand
GGTTGTGACGGTGGGGGTGGGGGACTAAAGTTAAAGTGGAACTCCTGACAGGATCTTTGGAAGTTCTATCAGTTCTGTTCATGTCTGTATCTCCACCAGGATGCTTTCCCCTCACTTCCTGTCCCGGTGACTTCTCACACCATCTAAAACCAAAGAAAAGGTTTTGGAGTTCCACTTTAAGAGCGGCCGGGTGCTGTGTGGTCACATGTGTCTGATGAATGGGACGTTGTCTGGGACACTCGGCAGTGACATCAACACGACAGCCAATCACAGTGCAGGACTGAGTGTTAGCTTCTTGTACAAAGTCCTCCATGACAGCACCACACTTACATACAACACGTCATATGTCACATGTCCTATGTTACTTGTCCTATGTCACATGTCCTATGGCCATATGTGTGACCCCCAAACACCGAGGAGGTCCCTACAAGTCCCTCCGCTGAGTGCCAGCCTGGGTAGGACAATAGGGAGCTCTCTCTGGTGAAACCATTCACCATACAACTGTCACCGGATCGGACCACCGTGGTACCGAGTCCCAGCCAATGGAAGACATAAAACCCGATCAGTAAAATCTCATACGAGCTGAAAGTCGTTTCTAAAATCATTCTCAATGATTGTACTTCTAAAGCTTTTATAAAAAATAATCCTGGTGATCCTGCCGTGCTCAAGCACTTCCTGTTATAGGGTGACAACGCCCTGTCCCTATCTCCTAATTGTGCTCCTGTGTTGTCACACAGACTTCCCATGGAGACTACAAGTGGCCGTTTCAGCACACATCACACAACCCTCCCTATGAAATATCACTCTGATCTCTACACCCCCCAGAGGGATCCCCACAACCAGATCATTAGGAAACTGGGGGTGGTAGTCTCACTACTCCTGCCACATTCTCCATAATACAAGGAGCAGCCAGTCTCAGGTCTGTAAACCAGAGTCTCTGGAGTGACAGTTGGATTGGTGGCTCTATATTTAGGTTGTATCTATAGGAGGCTCTGTAACAAAGTCTGCGGATGATCTCATTGCAGTCACATGACACGGAAGAATCGCATTGTGTGTGATGTGGTTGGGGGGAGTCACATGCAGTCCCTGGTATTACTGGGGGGGGGATGGGCGGGTGTCCCCCAGGCAGTGAGTCACGATCCCCCTTACCTTGGCCTGGCTGGCGGGCGATTTATTACTGATCCAGTCACATGGCGGGCTGATGGCGTCCGGTGCGAGCTGCCGCAGTCCCCGGCTGTTATTATTATTGAAGTTCCCATGTGAGTTGATGAACGGAGGTCGGGGGCTCATCCTCATCGCCCCCTCTTTGTGGGCGGGGGGTCGGGGGCTCATCCTCATCGCCCCCCCTTTGTGGGCGGGCTCGCCATGACGGGAGAGGGCGATCTTCCTGATGGAGCGTGCCAGAGACTTGTGAGGTCCGCGGTTACACTCCTCGCCGTCTGGCAGGCTGAAGCGGGGGCTTCGGCGGTGGGCGGTCCCCTGGGGAGGTGGAGGGCAATGCAGGGTGCGGTGATGGAGGTTCTGAGGCATAGGGAGGCTGTCCATGGGGGCCACACAGTGGCCAGAGGTAGATAAATCGGGACATTTGGGAATGGAAAGTCGGGTGCCGACAGTGAACGGCTGCGGCTTCCTCATCAGACCCTGAGACATGATCTGTCCGAACGCCCGCCACAGCTCAGGATCTCGTCCTTGTAGTGTCCTGCGGAGAGATGGGCAGAAGATCAGTACAAAGAAATACACCCCGTCATCTCCATCCTCATCACTCTCTGCTCACTCTCTGCACCCCTGCCTTCTCTCATCACTCTCTGCTCACTCTCTGCACCCCTGCCTTCTCTCATCACTCTCTGCTCACTCTCTGCACCCCTGCCTTCTCTCATCACTCTCTGC
>NW_017309081.1:91182-92596 GCF_000935625.1 Nanorana parkeri | reverse complement strand
GCACGGACTGTCGGAAGCTCTCGGAGGTCAGATAGTCCCACAGACGCTGCAGCAAAGCGGAGACATGAGATCCCGTCCAGCGGAGCCCCTTCCCCAGATGAGCGGCCGCCCGACTGCCCAGAGCCCGGAGGAGGGCGGAGCGGAGGAGCAGCAGCACCGGGGGGACGGGCATAGTGCGGGGGGGCAACTGGGGGGAGAGGGGCAGATACAGCGAGTTAGAATACACCCGTCATCTTCATCCTCATCTCCGTATACTACACCCATTATCCTCATCCCTATATAATACTCCCATCATCCTCATCCCTTTATAATACTCATATGATCCTCATCCCTGTATAAAACCCCCATCCTCCTCATCCCTGTATAATACTCCCATCACCCTCATCTCTGTATAATACCCCCATCATCCTCATCCCTGTATAATACTGTCATCATCCTCATCCTTGTTTAATACACCCATCTTCCTCATCCCTGTATAATACTCCCATCATCCTCATCCCTGTATAATACACTCATCACCATCCTCATCCCTATTTAATACTCCCATCATCATCCTCATCCCTATTTAATACTCCCATCATCCTCATCCCTGTATAATACACTCATCACCATCCTCATCCCTATTTAATACTCCCATCATCATCCTCATCCCTATTTAATACTCCCATCATCCTCATCCCTGTATAATACACCCGTTATCCTCATACGTGTACAATACTCCCATCATCCTCATCCCTATTTAATACTCCCATCATCCTCATCCCTGTATAATACACCCGTTATCCTCATACGTGTACAATACTCCCATCATCCTCATCCCTATTTAATACTCCCATCATCCCCATCCCTGTATAATCCACCAACATCATCCTCATCCCTCCTGATCCCATTTACCATTATAACTCCCCTGAACACTCTGCAGAACATTGCAACTGACAGATTATTACAAGTCATTGTAGAGCCATCACACTGCATGAGGCAACCCGCGCTGTACTCTGCAGAACATTGCACTGCACAGACTCCATGTGATATATTCTGCAGAGCATCGCATCAGAAAGACAGACAAAGTGATGAACACACAGAACATTGTGCTGCACACTAGGGTATCTGCAGCACATTGCTCTGTATACTATCTGCCACACATTGCTCTGTATACTATCTGCAGCACATTGCTCTGTATAACATCTGCAGCACATTGCTCTGTATACTATCTGCAGCACATTGCTCTCTATAATATCTGCAGCACATTGCCCTGTATACTATCTGCAGCACATTGCTCTGTATAATATCTGCAGCACATTGCTCTGTATAATATCTGCAGCACATTGCTCTGTATAATATCTGCAGCACATTGCTCTGGCTCTTACCTGTGTCTGGCTGTCTGTCCTGTGTGTGTGTCCAGCAGCTTCCTGCA
>NW_017309081.1:88116-89773 GCF_000935625.1 Nanorana parkeri | reverse complement strand
CATGATGGAGGGGACAGCTGGAAGACAGCTGACACTTTAACCCTTTACACCTCAGAAGTATTTCCATGTCACTGCGCCGGATCAGAACCTCCACATGGACCTACCTCAAGGATATTATCTGATCATACACCCCCCACCCCCCCCAATCCATGTGTGTGTAGAGGTGTGTTATCATGTGTCTTTTGGAGACGTAAGATGATGATGAGGGGGGGGGGAGGGATGAGTGAGCTCTGGAACCCTCAGGAGACATTTACAGCCCCTATACATCACATGCGAGGCGTCACATGACCAGCAGATCTGCGGCCTGACTGACTGCACCTCAGGCCGGCTCTGGGGTCCAGCTGGGGTGAAGCTACAAATCCCATCATGCATCTGCCTCTGGGAGTCATGCCTGTGGCCGTCAGAGTCTTTCAGGGCCTAATGGGATTTGTAGTTGCACCACAGAGGCCCTCCCCAGTCATGGCAGCTTCAACACGTTGATGTCATTTCAAAAGACATTCTTTATAATCATCCCCTGGTGATCCTTCCTTGTGCAGCCCCTTCCTGTGACAGGGTGACAACGCTCTCTCCCTGCCTCCCAAATGTGCTCCTGTGTTGTCACCCTGCCACACGCGCCCCCTGGTGGGGACTACAAGCGGCACGCAGGAATGGTCCATTGCTGTCACCAGCAGGAAGCCGCTCAAGAGCAATGATGTGCAGCCGACGCCGGAGCGAGTGCATGTAGACAGGAAGTGGCTGCAAAGAGGCCGCAGGAGATCAGAGGCACTGAGATGGGAAAAGAAAAAGTAAACGTCATCCAGTCCGGGTTCCGTTTCTTCCTTTGTAGCCGGAGTTCCGCCTTAACCCGGCATGATAAGCAGATGCTGGCGGGGCTCCAGGCTGAGGAGCGGGGGAGGGAACATTCCCGGGGGGTGAGCTCACTGCCGAGTGTGACCCCAGATCTCCCCGGGAGAGATCCCCCCCCCACGCACACGAGTCACATGACATCACGGAACGCAGCTGTTAACTCTTCACCGCCCCGTGTCACGATTTACAGATCAGCACAGGGGGTCACTTGGGGTCGGGGTGACACGAGGCTCACCAATCACCAATCACGTACAATCAGCTTCAGATCTGTGTGATATGAGGGCCGGCCTATCCCATCACATGGGCCCCGGTACTATGCAACGGGTCACCCGGGCCGGAAACCAGGTGACACCCCGCCGTGACGTCATTGCGCGGTCATCTTATTGACGCCTGCCTGCGGCCATCTTGGTGATGGACGCCGGCAGAGAGACGAGGGGACGTTCACCACGCGGGATGAGGTATGCCGCCGAGTCCCCTCCTCTCTCCTGACACTGTCGGGTCAATGACCGAGTGCCCGACTTTTCAGAGGGGGTGACACCAAAATGACATCTTGGTGTCACCCCTCCAATAGTGACACCCTGGTGCGGGCCGCACCCCACTTGTGACGCCCCTGCTGTATAGCTGTTGTCAGATCTGTAGGAGATTGTACAATCAGATTGTAACGTGTGTGGTGAGCTTCAATATTGGGGAGTATTGAGGAGTCGCTGTGATCTGATTGGCTGGGACGGGAGAGGTCTTTGTAGGGGGAAGAAGCGAAGATTGTATCAGTTCTGCAGATCGGGAATGATACATTGTAACAAACTTTATTTGT
>NW_017309081.1:66498-88099 GCF_000935625.1 Nanorana parkeri | reverse complement strand
CCTCTGTATAGGAGGCTTATATGGAGTCTGATATAAAGATGCTCCGGGCCAATCCGCCCAACGCCAAGGTGCGCACAATGGCCGACTTCCCTACTAATCTGTCGCTGTGCCCTCTCCCCCGCCGCCGCCGCCATCGTCTTCCGTATCCTCCAGGCGTTGGGTGACCTCTGATGATGTAACTCCTGCACGTGCGTCACATGGTCCCGTTCTCGGCAGCGTACACTGTGGCAGTCATTTTGGTGTCACGCTAGGGTTGCCACCTGTCCAGGATTCACCTGGACAGTCCGGGTTTTGAATGCTGTGTCCGGGTTTCATGGCAGCAGTAACCCGGACACAAGATGTCAGGCAGACAGGGGCAACCAAAATTACAATAGGGGCTACTGGCCCCCCACTGAGAATAGTCTCAACTGTGATATTTACATATGAAGAAGCCGCGACTTATTCTCACCCAAAAAAATTCTGTGCATCGCTAGAGTGTTCGGGTTCGGGAAAAACAATTGTGGTCTCTGTGTCTCGTCCATACCGAATGAACGCGTTGGTGTCCGTGGAGGAAAAGCGTAAAAACGCATTCGTGCGCATGTCAGCACATTGCATAGAGCTGAACGAGTGTCATTTAAATAAAGTTTTAAAAGAGAGCATTGTGGTACATTGTAACAGCAGATTGTAGTGCACATGTATAACACGCGCCAGCGCATGCCTGTTACCTGCTGATCCCGCCAGTAGATCCGTTCATTGTACACTTCCTGTGGTGGGGTGACAACATTCTTTGTTCTGTAGCGTAATTGCCCGGCACCGTTGTCACCCTGAGGACAGCCTTCTTATATCAGAGGTAGGCAGTCTGGGCACTCCAGCTGTGTTCCAGCAACAAATCTCATTATGCATCTACCACTGGAAGTCACGCCTGTGGCTGTCAGTCTTGCAATGCCTCATCGGACTTGTAGTTCCACAACAGCTAGAGTGCCGAGGTTGCTGACCCCTGACATCGGTGAGCATGAATGAATGTTAAGCAAGAGAAACTAAAGCTCAACTCCAACTAACACTATGTAAGCCATCGCGCCATTTTGTTTGTTTGCTCCCCCGGCGGTGTTTTATGGTTCGTCTCACCCTCTGTAACTGGAACGTTTGCTGGACAGCCTGGCCTGATCACAGGGTGACAACGCCGCTCAGTGATATCACTTCAGAACAAACAGCGTTGTCACACTGTTACAGGAAGTGGCGATGCGATCCAGCCCCCACACCTGTGCCGTCCTTCTATGTCCGTCTTCTATGTTCTCTGAGCTCCGCCCCCTACGTCAATAAATGATAGAGTTCGGTGATTACATTGTACAGATTTTAGAATACTTTCGTTGATAATTGTTGAGACACATTCGAGAAGTCGCGGTGAAGCTGCCGAACCTTCGTATAGAAGACCATATAGGAAACGTATGCGGCCCTCCAATCCAGTGCTGGAGTTCTGGCATTTGCATTGAAGGGTCCCGGTAATACTGCAACATAGAAAGACATTGTGGACAATTGTTGAAGGCAGTTTTGTGACGGTTCTTCTCTGTTCCACCATGACTGTCCCCTGTGTACAAAGCCAGCTCCATACAGACATGGTGTCACCAGCTTGGGGTGGAGGAGCTCGAGTATCCTTCACAGAGCCCCGACCTCATCCCTACTGAACATCTCCGGGATGAATTTCAACGCCAATCGTGAATCAGATCTTCTCCTCCAACATCAGCACCTGACTCCACCAATGGGACAAATTCCCTCAGACACCCTCCAAAATCTTGTGGAAGCCTTCTCAGAAGATTGGGAGGCTGTTATGTCCACAAAGGAGAGACAACTCCATAATAACGGCCATGGTTTTGGGATAGGATGTCTAACAATCTAATGGAGGTGTGACGGTCAGAGAACAGGACCTTGACCTCAACCCTAATGAACGCCTTTGGGGATGGGAATGCCAGTTATGAGTCAGGTCTTCTCATCCAACATCTGTCCTCAACCTCAGAAATGGCAAAATCTTGTGGAAAGCCTTCCCGGAAGAGTGGAACTGGTAAAACTGGAAAGGGAGAAGGGGGAATTCCATGTTCAAGGCCGTGGTTTTGGAATGGGAGGTCCAACAAGCTCATTGAGGTGTAATGGCCACCACGCAGAGCCCTGACCTCAACCCTACTGAACCAGGTCTTCTCATCCAACATCAGTACCTGACCTCACACGTGGACACACATTCCCACAGACACCTCTTCATCATAATGCCCATGGTTTGGGAATAGGATGTCCTACAAGGTACAGAGCCCTGACCTCAACCCTACTGGACACCTTTGGGATGATTGGAACATTGATTGTGAGCCGGGTCTTCTCATCCAACATCATTACCTGACCTCACAATTTCCTAGAGACACCCTCCAAAATCTTGTGGAAGAGTGAAGGATGTTTTAGCCACAAAGAGGGACCAACTCCATATTTATGGCCATTGGGATGAGCTTTGGGATTGGGTTGACCATGAGTTCAACCTGAACCCAAGCTGTTCACAATTGGTTGAACTGGTCAATGATTTGTCTAGTTCATCCACCTGCTGGACCTCTGTCTGTGTCCTAGAAACTAATGATCACGGTTTTGCATGTCTAACTAGCTCATATAGGGGTGATGGTCAGGTGTCCACAGACTTGGGCCATATGGTGTGCCTCGGGAGGTCAAAAAACTTAGGTTTACTATTCTGATCGGCTAAGGCAGGGACGGCCAAATTGCGGCCCTCCAGCTGTGGTGGAACTACGAATCCCATGAGGCTTTGCAAGATTCTCACAGCCACAGACATGACTCCCGGAGAGAGATGCTTCATGGGATTTGTAGTTTCACCCCAGCTGGAGGGCCGGAGTTTGGCCATCCCTGGGCTAAGGTTTACAAAGTCGGGTCGATTCACCAAGGTAGCACATCGGGATGAAGATACTTATTTTCGGTCAAGTGACAGTTATTTTTTGCTGAGACCAATCAGATTTGACAATTCTGGTCACATGACTAAAATAAAGCTACTTATCCTGGTGATAAAGCTTTGTGACTGATGACTGTTATTGGACGGGATGCATCCTTTGTATGTGATACTTGCTCCTCTCTGGGAATGCCGTTGTACATTCCGGGCAGGGTGAGGGAATGTGGGGATGGCACTGCCCTGACTGTGGCCGGCTGTGGTGGAGCCGCCCTGGCAGAGGTCCGGGTCACTCGGCACAATGGGGGTTTTGTTCAGGCAGCTGACACCGTACATCTGTTCCTGCCACTGACAATGCGTGAGGACGGCGGAGTCCCCGCAGCTATTTCCGGCTCCTCCGGCGGTCAGGTGTGCGCAGCGCCCTGCGATGGGCCCGGAGGAGGCCGCATTACAGAGATGGATCCGCCACACAGGCCGTCCTGTACAATGTGTGACGTCACCCTATCTGGACACCCGTCCCATGGCGGAATTCACAAACTATCTCTGGATTTCATGGCCCCGGAATCTCCCAAATGTTCCCGACTTCCAGGGACATTCCCCTGACATAGTCCACATTCAGGATAACGTCACAATGAAGTCCCCGACCTGATGCCAAGTCCCTATTGTACAATAAAACGCATGGCTGTGCTTTGTCCATGGACAGGACGTTCTGAAGGGTAAACGTATATTCCTGACCACCTTTTATTTTATTTTTAAAAGGCACCTACGACCTCCGGTGGCTTTGTCCAGGCTGAGATGATGTGATCAGTCTGCTGCAGGCAGGAAGAAGCATATCCTCGGTCTCCCCTCCCCCAGTGATCAGTCTGCTGCAGGCAGGAAGAAGCATATCCTCGGTCTCCCCTCCCCCAGTGATCAGTCGGCCCTCCAGCTGTGGTGGAACTACGAATCCCATGAGGCTTTGCAAGATTCTCACAGCCACAGACATGACTCCCGGAGAGAGATGCTTCATGGGATTTGTAGTTTCACCCCAGCTGGAGGGCCGGAGTTTGGCCATCCCTGGGCTAAGGTTTACAAAGTCGGGTCGATTCACCAAGGTAGCACATCGGGATGAAGATACTTATTTTCGGTCAAGTGACAGTTATTTTTTGCTGAGACCAATCAGATTTGACAATTCTGGTCACATGACTAAAATAAAGCTACTTATCCTGGTGATAAAGCTTTGTGACTGATGACTGTTATTGGACGGGATGCATCCTTTGTATGTGATACTTGCTCCTCTCTGGGAATGCCGTTGTACATTCCGGGCAGGGTGAGGGAATGTGGGGATGGCACTGCCCTGACTGTGGCCGGCTGTGGTGGAGCCGCCCTGGCAGAGGTCCGGGTCACTCGGCACAATGGGGGTTTTGTTCAGGCAGCTGACACCGTACATCTGTTCCTGCCACTGACAATGCGTGAGGACGGCGGAGTCCCCGCAGCTATTTCCGGCTCCTCCGGCGGTCAGGTGTGCGCAGCGCCCTGCGATGGGCCCGGAGGAGGCCGCATTACAGAGATGGATCCGCCACACAGGCCGTCCTGTACAATGTGTGACGTCACCCTATCTGGACACCCGTCCCATGGCGGAATTCACAAACTATCTCTGGATTTCATGGCCCCGGAATCTCCCAAATGTTCCCGACTTCCAGGGACATTCCCCTGACATAGTCCACATTCAGGATAACGTCACAATGAAGTCCCCGACCTGATGCCAAGTCCCTATTGTACAATAAAACGCATGGCTGTGCTTTGTCCATGGACAGGACGTTCTGAAGGGTAAACGTATATTCCTGACCACCTTTTATTTTATTTTTAAAAGGCACCTACGACCTCCGGTGGCTTTGTCCAGGCTGAGATGATGTGATCAGTCTGCTGCAGGCAGGAAGAAGCATATCCTCGGTCTCCCCTCCCCCAGTGATCAGTCTGCTGCAGGCAGGAAGAAGCATATCCTCGGTCTCCCCTCCCCCAGTGATCAGTCTGCTGCAGGCAGGAAGAAGCATTTCCTCAGTCTCCCCTCCCCCAGTGATCAGTCTGCTGCAGGCAGGAGGAGGCAGTTCCTTAATCTCCTGTCCCCTGGTAAGCAGACTGTAGGGATGAACCGATACCGGTTTTTCGGTATCGAGTACTGATATTTTTTTTTCGGTACTCGCCGATACCAAATACTGATACCGGAAGTCCCATTAGGGAAGCCAGGTGGCGTGTAATGACGCGGCGCACGGCTTCCTGATTAGTCGGGAAGACGACTCCTTGCTCCCTCATCACCAGGTGACAAGAAAGCATGGAGCCGGCTTTCTGGCCAATCAGGAAGCCGGGCGCCGCGTCATTACACACCGCAGGGCTTCCTGATTAGCCGGGAAGACGACTCCTTGCTCCCTCATCACCAGGTGACAAGAAAGCATGGAGCCGGCTTTCTGGCCCATCAGGAAGCCGGGCGCCGCGTCATTACACACCGCAGGGCTTCCTGATTAGCCGGGAAGACGACTCCTTGCTCCCTCATCCCCAGGTGACAAGAAAGCATGGAGTCGGCTTTCTGGCCAATCAGGAACCTGGGCACTGTGTAATGACTCACCACCCGGCTTCCTGATACCGGAAGCTCAAGTATCGGGCTAGGTATCGGAGCAATTGGGGCGAGTACGAGTACCTTGGCACCGATAGCGATACTAGTATCAGTATTGGCGCATCCCTAGACTGTACATTGTAACAAGTCACAGGGTGAGGGGCTGCAGAAGGGGCTGATCTGTGTCATCTCTGAGCCATAATCTCAGCACAAGAAGTAGACGGTGACCCTGGGTGACGACTGAACAAAGATGGCGCCATCCTCCTGGAGAGAGAAGCAGAGGAAGGCATTGTCAGGGGGGAGCGCTGTGATCTCTGTGCGGGGTAATAGATACCTGGAAGTGTTACAATGAGACATTACTGAGCGCGCTGCACTTAAGAAAAAATATATCAGATGCCAAATCTGCTTTATTAGTCCCAGCACAGTGAGTTAGTTTATATCAGGGGCACTCCAACTGTTGTGGAACTAGAAGTCCCAGGAGGCATTGCAAGACTCTGGCAGCCACAGGTATGACTCCCAGAGCCAGGGGTAGGATAAGATTTCTAGTTTTAGCACAGCTGGAATGCAAAGGTGGCTTAGCCCTGATATACAGTATATATAAAAAACACAATTCCTTCTGTGCCTGTATCCTGCCAAGCAAACCCCATAGGACGCTCATATACATCCATTGCCATACTACTCCCTCGATAACACAGGAGGGTATGGGATGGGGGTGTCTGGGTATTGGCCATGTACACAGGCACTGGGGGTGACATATACATAGAGGGTATGGGATGGGGGGGTCTGGGTATTGGCCATGTACGGAGGCACTGGGGATGATATATACATAGAGGGTATGGGATGGGGGGGTCTGGGTATTGGCCATGTACGGAGGCACTGGGGATGATATATACATAGAGGGTATGGGATGGGGGGGTCTGGGTATTGGCCATGTACGGAGGCACTGGGGATGATATATACATAGAGGGTATGGGATGGGGGGGTCTGGGTATTGGCCATGTACGGAGGCACTGGGGATGATATATACATAGAGGGTATGGGATGGGGGGGTCTGGGTATTGGCCATGTACGGAGGCACTGGGGATGATATATACATAGAGGGTATGGGATGGGGGGGTCTGGGTATTGGCCATGTACGGAGGCACTGGGGATGATATATACATAGAGGGGATGAGATGGGGGTGTCTGGGTATTGGCCATGTACGGAGGCACTGGGGATGATATATACATAGAGGGGATGGGATGGGGGTGTCTGGGTATTGGCCATGTACGGAGGCGCTGGGGGTGATATATACAAGGAGGGGATGGGATGGGGGTGTCTGGGTATTGGCCATGTACGGAGGCACTGGGGGTGACATATACATAGAGGTATGGGATGGGGGTGTCTGGGTATTGGCCATGTACGGAGGCACTGGGGGTGATATATACATAGAGGGGATGGGATGGGGGTGTCTGGGTATTGGCCATGTACGGAGGCGCTGGGGGTGATATATACATAGAGTGGAGGAGATGGGGGTGTCTGGGTATTGGCCATGTACGGAGGCGCTGGGGGTGATATATACATAGACGGTCCAGTCTCTCTAGCTCTATATATATATATATACTGTACATACACACAGCACATAGAACAGGTTGGGGTGGCAGCAGCTGACACTCACAATCGCTCCATTGTACTCCCGGAGATCTGCAGACAGCTGTCTCTGCCCCTCTCTCTTCATCCATCCATAGAATCTCCCTGAGAGGGTCAGCTGTGTCTCTTCCATCCACCTGTGGGGCCCCTGGGAGCCCGACACTGACCAATGCCCAGCCAGGAACACCGATCTGCATGGAGCTGTCCTGAACTTTGATGAATTACCCATCATGGAAGTTATGTGTCTGCCTTTCAGTGCTCATCAATTCCACCATCAGATTCCTCTCACCCGCATTCTATTTATTCTACTTCTATTATTCTGGGCCTTTAAAAGTACCGGGCCCGGATACCCGAGATCAGCAGGAAACTGATAGTGGGAAAGTAGAAGAAAGAGTAGAAGAGGAAGAAAAGTAGAAGGGAAACGAGCGATGGAGATCTTTAATAAGTCTGACCCTGGACATATGACCAGATTTCGGGGACAACCAACATCCAGGACCAGCAAGAGGCAGTCAAAGCCAAACGGTCACAACTACCGGAGACTGCACAGCGACTTTTTATGTTTTTGAAGTCCGCGGTGCGTGCAACAAAATCGACTTCCCCTGTGGACAGAAAAGTGAATTGTGAAATTAGAACACATGCAACACACACAAAGAAAAGGTGCACGAGGGTGCTTTTGGTCCTCCTTCAAAGAGGAAGGGCCTCCAGTTCCTGAACCCCCCGGGGTGCAAGGCTCCTGCCAGAGGCAAAGACGTCTCAGGTTCACCTACCCGAAGGCCGGCAGACACCTCTCCTGAGGGACCTACCGAAGGCCGGCAGACACCTCTCCTGAGGGACCTACCGAAGTGGGTCCCACGAGTACCTCCTCCCCCCAAGTGGGGTAAGGCAAAGAAGCCCATAAAGGCCACAGAACCTCCCCCCTAACATCAGGACGGGCCCCGGAGGTACCTGCACCCTCCGTCATCTGTGGAGTCAAAGGTGCTCAATCGTGCATAAAAATAATGCTTAAATAAATAGGTGGCAGTGCACAGACCTGGCAGGCTATCCTGCCAAGGTAAAAAAATTCCCCGGGCTAGCCAGGACGCCCGCCCAAGAGGCGTGGTGCAGAAAATGCTTTGAGTGCCGTGACCTAGTGTCGGTGAATCAAGTGGGGTCCCAAACCTAAATGATTTTCTAGCACCCCTGGGACACCATACCCAGGGGGCACAGCACCGCGGGCCTCTGCACTCCCCGAACCCTCCGGCCAGACAAGAGCAATACTTATCCCCGTCAGGAGGCACCAGCGCCGGGAAGCTCCCCTAAAGGAACCTCCCAACGCCCTCCTTCACTCCAGAGAGTACTGAGCGAAAATACTCACAGGGTGAAGGTGTACGAGGGCATAGTTCTGTCTGTAGGCCTGCAAAGAATGAATCGAAATCCTACACTTGGCCTAGGATGGAAGCAGTCAGGAAGCCAGCCGCAGAGGCTCTGGAAGGTGTGTAGAACCTTCTACGCCATCAGGAGGCAGCTGTACCACCTAAAACCAGTGGAAAGAGTCTTTGACAGTTTCCATCCCAATCCCGTCACCTATCAGTACCAACCCAAAATGAGATTCCAGCCCTACACAAATATTCCATCTGGAATTCTGCAAGAGGTTCCTCCAAGTCCATCAGAGCACCTCCAACAATACTTGCCGGGCTGAGCTGGGCAGATTCCCTCTGCAGCTCACAGTACAGAAGAGGATGCTGTCGTGCCGGGACCACCGACAAACCAGGGGCCCCAACTCATTCCATCAAGTCCTACTGACCAAGAAGAACCAGACCAAACCATGCGGCCTGCAACAACTCATCCTCACCTTGTCCATCCAAAACTCCCAACAATGTGGGCAGGCAAAATCTCACTTAAAGGAGAAATGAAACAAACTACTTAGCAGATACTACAGAGGTGGGATGCACGATGCTGATACTTGTACCGGTGCCGAGTATTTAGGCGAGTACTCACCCAAATGCTCCGATGCTTAGCCCAATACTTGAGCTTCCGGTATCAGGAAGCCGAGCAGCGAGTCATTACACGCCGCCTGGCTTCCTTAATAGGACTTCCGGTATCGGTATTCGGTATTGACGAGCACCGGAATAAAAATATCGGTACTCGATACCGATAAACGGTGCATCCCTACTACAGAGAGGCTGCAAACTGGCCCCACACTTGAAGATACTACCAGACCCCAAAGAGAGGCAAATCCTGAGCCCGTACAGACTGAGCCCCCACAGCCCGGATATTGAATCGGAGCAGCGCAGGCAGACATACAAGCACAAGGAGAGTGACCAGGGGGGGGCCCTGAAGGATGGGGCTCACTTCCTGCTATGGGGCCCCCAATTCTCAGCAGAGAGGGAGACCCACTTCCAAAGACCCGGACTCCGCAGCACTGTTGTGACCTCATCTAATCTGTTGAATGTGGCGCCTGGCTGGTCTCCGGTGCTGGCTACATGTGTTCTTTATTTACCAAGAATTCCGCAGTGTCCCCGTCCCGGGTGATGGGAAGGGCCCGGCCATGTTCTGTGAGTGATGGCAGAGATTATTATTACAGTTTTGCTCACATTCTGCTGTTTCTCGAATTACAGTCTGGTGGCCACATCCAGTACATATAGAACGGTACCGATATCTTGATGCATGCGGGGGCACCATGCAATCTGTGACTATGAGATGAGAGCTGGTACAGATGGGGTCAGAGGCAGGGCAGTGGTTGCCATGCTCAGGCTGAGTGTGGCACAAAATCCTAAATTGTCTGTGCCCGCCCCCGCTTTAAGATGATTGGGAGGTGTGCAGTCTGTGCTCCGCCTCCACCATAGATAGGGGGGGGGGTGTCACATAAGCTCCTGATTTTGTAAAACCTTCCACTTGTCTGTGACTGCCTAACTTTTGGGGGACCACCAAGTGCTTTTTGTTCAGAGAGGACACACTATATTAAGTGACCAGTTTAGATGTACACTGCAATTAGCAGAGTTCTCCTTTAATTCCGCCACTTAATCCATACGGAAGAATTCCGGAATCTTCACGGATCTCAGTCCACATCGTATGGACATTTCCTGTGTAGCTGAAATGTCTGCACTTGTCTGTTAGTGTATATCACATAAGGCCACAACCTAACTTACAGCGACCAACTCTAAATGTCCAGGCAGGAAGTCAGCCGCGCGCAGGAAAATATCTTCCTCTCAGAATCGGCGGAGGTGAAGATGGGATGCAAACAAACTTGCCTCCGGATCACTTCCATATGTTAGACATAGTGAAGCTCACCCAACGTATTTGCTGGGCTCATCTGTGGCCCCTCCCAGGGGTGGGGGGCTCAGGATGTCCATAAGGATAGAGAGCAGATCCATTTGCTGATCAATGAACCTGGAAGCACTCATATCTGAGCACTTCTAGGTTAAGCGCTGTCAGATCCCAGCTGAGGCAGCTGGAAAAACAATCCATCGGCTACAGTCTGTAGTCAGTCTGGTTGGGGGAGTGCAGAGGAGGCATTAAGAGTCCAAGACACCCCTGAAGCCTATGTAAAGAGTACCTGTCATTCCTTATGTGCTATATGTGGTCACTCCAGTGTTTGCTCTGCACACAGGGGATCGGATATCATATCACCAATATGTACCGATCCTCAGCCGCTCAGACACGCACAGAGGGGCGGCGCAGCCTGCAGCTTTTCCTCTGGATCCCCGATGCTCTTCCCTGCCTGTATGGGCAGAGGCAGCGGGTATCCAAGGAGAAGTAAGACGGCGCGGGGGGCGGAGGAGGGAGCCGCTGTCACAGCAGCATGGCCGAGCGGTGAGAGAGAGAGCCGCTGGCTGTCAGATCCTGGCCAAGCGTCTCTCTCTCTCCTCACCACTCGGCCATGCTGCTGTGACAGCGGCTCCCCCCTCCACTCCCGCTGGCTGTGCAGCGTTTCACTTCTAATCGGATCCCCGCTGCTCTCTCCCATCTCTATGGGCAGAGGCATCGGGGATCCAGAGGAAAAGCTGCAAGCTGTGCCGCTCCCCTTCTCCCTGCTGGCTGAGCCCTGACTGCGCCCCCGCACCTGCGCCCGAAGCGAGAGCCTCAGTCGCTTTGCCCTCGCTACGGCCCTGCCCTGATGTGCCCATCATTCTGGAACAGGTCAATCTGGATGCATCAGACCACATGACCTTTCTCCATTGCTCCAATCTTTTTGCTCCTCAGCAAATTGAAGCTTTTCTTTCTTTTATCATCACTGATGAGGTTTTTGGAAGACTACACAACAGTTTAGTCCCGATCCCCGGAGTCCTCTTCATATTGTGAGTGTGGAAATGCTTTTACTAGCCATAGTCGTGAATTCTTCTCTCGATTTCACCAATCATTTGTGTGATCCAATCACGCTTCATTTCTGACCACGTGTCTTCCTCGTAGATGACGGCTCCCCACCCTCCTTCAGGTTTTAGTGATACATTGGACATTTCTTGATTGAATTTCGGCACTTCCAGCATGCTCCAATTGTTGTCTTTGCTCGGTGCCGGCCAATCATCTGACCCTTCAGAAGCAGAGTGGGATCCAGGTGGTGTCTTTGCTCGGTGCCGGCCAATCATCTGACCCTTCAGAAGCAGAGTGGGATCCAGTTGTTGTCTTTGCTCGGTGCCGGCCAATCATCTGACCCTTCAGAAGCAGAGTGGGATCCAGGTGGTGACTTTTGTTTTATGTTTATTAGATGAAAGAAACTCCCAGAACCGCAGACACGCGGATGGAATTTGAGGGAAGCGGACGTGCAGATCTTTCTAGTAAAAGTTTTGGTGTCCTGTTACGCGGTCATGTGACCCCGGCAGGTGACGTGCGGCTCGTACAAGTGGCGTTGGTGGCAGCTGCCTTTCGGGGCTTTTGCTGGATGACAAACTCAGAGGAATTACAACAGTTGTCCCCGACGTTCTGCTGCTCACCACAACGTGATTAGCAAGGGTGGAAACAGAGCGGAGTCACAGCTCCACCCAAAATAATTCGGGGTCTTCGCACTGGCGGCACCGCGGGGTACGGAGCAGAGGTGCGATGCCAGCCGTGTGCGGCACCTTCAGGGGAATTTGTTTGTTACAGTGAACTCATCAGGACAGATTAGAGGTTTAATAAATAATATATCAGATACAAAACATGGCGTTTGATACATGAGCAGAATTCGGGGTCCTTCCAGAAAAGTCCACATACAGGGGCCCCGCGAGACGCAGCCACGGCTACCATTCGATGCTGACCCCATATACTCATCACTGACAAGCACAGAGGTCAGGGGGGTGAAGTCAGTGTTAGTGGTTAGGGTCCCCAACCTGTGGCATTGGCCCATTGCCACTAATTGAGTGGCCCTCGGGGCCCCTGCCGACAGTAGTCCATGCTTTCCTTACTTAGAAGCTTACTCAATCCAACGCAGGATAATATCCTTTAGACCGGCTAGTTACTGCGTCGCTTTTATCCTTTCCCACATCTGACTCTCTCTGGGCTGTACATCCCTTTCTATTTTTAGGTTGTTTTTTCCTGTGATGTGTTATAATGGATCCCGCGAAGAGAAATATTACATGCGGCTCAAGTCATCTGTAAGCTGCATGGAGTGTGAATGTGTGAAGGGGCTGTAATAGCAGTGATCTCTAGCAGTCTCATATAACATGTCTCCAATTTTTAACAGTCTCCTGAAGCATTTCCCTAAACTCCAACGTCTGGAGCAGATCTGCAGTCTCTGACCATCTTTTCTAGCATGCCTGTAGTCTCTGACCATCTCCTGTATCATGCCTGTAGTCTCTGACCATCTCCTGTATCAAGCCTGTAGTCTCTGACCATCTTTTGTAGCATGCCTGTAGTCTCTGACCATCTCCTGTATCATGCCTGTAGTCTCTGACCATCTCCTGTATCATGCCTGTAGTCTCTGACCATCTCCTGTATCATGCCTGTAGTCTCTGACCATCTCTTGTTGCATAACTACAGTCAATGACTATCCCTTATAGCATGCCTGCGGTCTCTTCCCATCTTGTCCCGTAACTAGTTTTGGACCATCTCATTTGGCATGCCTATAGTCCCTGACCATCTCTTGTAGCATACCTGCAGTCTCTGACTATTTCTTGTAGTGTACCTGCCGTCAACCAAGGGTGCTGGATAGAAAACTCCAACTTCACACTTCCTGGACAATCTCTCTGTATTTCTGAACATCTGTAGAAGGTCTGCAGTCCCTGACCATCTCTAGTTGCATACCTGCAGTCTCTGACCATTTCTTGCAGCGTACCTGCAGTCTCTGACCATTTCTTGCAGCGTACCTGCAGTCTCTGACCATTTCTTGCAGCGTACCTGTAGTCTCTGACCATTTCCTGCCGTCTCTGACCATTTCCTGTAGCGTACCTGCAGTCTCTGACCATTTCCTGTAGCGTACCTGCAGTCTCTGACCATTTCCTGTAGCGTACCTGCAGTCAGTCAACCAAGGTGCTGGATAGAAAACTCCAACTTCCTACTTCCTGGACAACCTCTCTGTATTTCTGAACAGTGTTAGGGAACGTGTCCCCTCAGTTTGCGGTTGTACCAGGAGATTTGGGAATGTTTGATGACCCCTCCATGACACTGGCAAATGGTCTCTGGCTAAACACAGTCAAAAGAAAAGTCAGTTAGCTGGGATGGCTTTCCTTGGCCAATGGCGGTTTCTCCCGCACCTGATACATAAACTATGTGGCCAGAAGACTGAGGACACCTGACCATCACACCTCTGTGAGCTTGTTGGACATCCAAACCAATCACCATTAATATGGAGTTGGCCCCCTCTATGGCTAGAACTTCCTCCACTCCTACGGGAAGGCTTCCACAAGGTTTAGGAGTGTGTCTGTGGGAATGTGTGCCCATTGTGAGGTCAGGTACTGATGTTGGATAAGAAGTCCGGGCCCACAAAGGGTGAGCAGAGTCATCCCAAAGGCGTTCAGTAGGGTTGGAGGTCAGAGCTCTGTGCACTGACCATCACTCCTCTATGAGCTTCCTAAACATCCCATTCCAAAACCAACCTCCACTCTTCCGGGAAGGCTTTGTGTCTGAGGGGATTTGTGGCCATTGGTGAGATCAGGTACGGATGTTGGATGAGAAGATCTCTGACTCCAATTCACCCCAAAAGGTGTTCAAGTATGGCGGAGTCTGAGCTATGTGTAGGCCACTCAAGTTCCATCACACCGTGTCTTTATGGAGTTGGCTTTGTGCACAGGGGACAGTCATGCTGGAACAGAACCGTCACCAAAATGTCTTTATATGATGTAGTATTGACAGTCCCCTTCACTGGAGATCCTGAGCTCAGTCATTGGGGGGGGGTCCACATACTTTTGGTCATATATCACAAACATGAAAGCTCGCCCAGGTTTATGGATTACAATGGTGGGATTGGCCGGCTCAGAAATGATCACATTAGTTTTGGATCTGTATAATGTGTCAGTTCACAGATTTCTGACCCGTATGGAGGAGAGCACTGGGACAATATCTGCACCTCGCTGGGTTTGGGGGGGACGAGCAGCTTTTCTAGCCAATGACATATCTGATACATGAAGATTCTTCAATAAAGAGACCGAAGGAAAATCCGCACAACCCTTTTATTGTCTTTTTTTTTTATTTATTAACATGCAGTCTAGCAATGTCCACATTCACAGTGAGACACCTCACTGATCCCCCAAATATAGAGCCCAGGGGCAATGCTCCCCAAATACGACAGGCTAACTCACCCCCAAAACAAACAGGAGCCCCCCAGGAGGGAGTAGGGTAGCCAAATCCAATTCTTCCGAGTGGAAGCTTAGCGCCCATCCCCCCCCCCACCCATGAAGAATGAGCAGGCAACTGGTGACAGAACTCAGAATGGAAAAGCCTATCCCCCCCAAAGCAGAGAAATGGTCCCTGACCCCCCACCCTCCCACCGACAGTTCACGGACCTTAGCGCCATTTCGCACCTCTGTGTTTTGTTGTTGTTACAAAAATAAACCTGCTTGCCGCATCTTTGGTGCGTTCACCTTCCACGGGGATACATGGAAATGCATATAAACGTGCCTAGAATACGCGGCATGTAAGACACACAGAGGGTGACATGGCCCTTAAAGGAAACCCTACCGAGAAGAGAATGCTGGATGTCATTGGTGACAACCTTCAAAAAATGCTAATTGTCTGGCTGTAGCGCTGGTCACCGGTCAGGACGCCAGAGGTCCAGGCAACCATTTCATTTCCTTTAGAAGGAAGTCAACAATGGCAGATGTATATATATTAAAGTCATACAATATGATACATGATACGTGTATGTGGGGGGGTTCCCGATGAGCTGCCACTGTGAAATGTTTGGGATCGGTGGGCGCTCGGTGGTCTCCACCAGGAAAGTGCTGAATCTCTGCCCCCCTTTATGCAGGTTTCTGGGTACCAATAAAAACAAAGCCTCTGCATCCCGCTTAGTGGGGACCGATACCGCCCCCCAATTATGATTGCACGGAAGAGCTATAAGGCACCTGAGAGCCACATCCAACGTTCTGATTGGCTGGCCCTGAGTGGTCAGGGAAAGTCCTATGTACAGAGGCTTCTGGGAAGATGTGGCATGGCCACCGGGTGGAGATGTGCAGAGCAATTGTGTGCAGAGTCCAAGTGATAAGAGGAGGTTAGTGAGAGCAAATACACAGGAGGAGGAGGAGGAGGAGGAGTGTCTGTACCCAGACGGGGCAGGAAATACGGCCGCCCATCCGTCTGTCTATCCGCACATCGTCAGCGTCAGCCACTGCAAGACACAAACCAGCAATCAAGGGTTTAGCTGCCAACTCACCTCTCCCATTCCCATCTCCGCTATGCCGCTTCCATCGTCCATGGCCTTGAAAAACCCTGCAAGGTGCAGACACACAATTCATATTGTACACAGACATTGTATGGAGTGATTGCAATCATTATTTCTAGGATGGGAATCATGAACGGCCATTTGCCCAATTTTGTATCATTCAGCGCGTCCTGCATATGGCGTGTCCAATGACCGCACACAAAAGGTACAAATGTCTATGCGTCCTTTATATGCAGAGGCAATGATGTCGGTGATTATATTAATATTGGCGGGAATGTGACGTCACGATGATGTCAGAGGGGCTTTGGTGATTTTCAATTGGTTCATTCTTTGTATACACTGAGTGGCCAGATTATTATGACCACCCCATCAGTACTTCGTTGGGCCGCCTGGTGACTCCACGAGATGTTGAAAGGTGATGCGAGGAATCCGACACGGCACTGTTGCCCTTCTGTTGTCTTGTACCAGTCTTGCCCCTCCCCCGTTCTGCCCTAACATTGACTAGTCGCTGGCGGCCACAATTCACACGTTCAGACCCAGATTTTCGGCTGACAGTCCAGTCTTTAAACACTTTAACAATGAGCCCCTCTTGAACATTTAAGGAATTCTGCTGTTTTGCTGATACTCGCTCCATGGCTCCGAGCGCCAACAATCATCCCGCGTTCAAAGGCTGTTAAATCGCGTTGTTTCCCCGTATCTTCAGAAACAAATCACTTCTACTGTCGTGGTAACCAACCTGCTTCCCTATTTATAATGGTCTGGCCCTCTAGCAACTTCAACGCCAAATTATAGCTAATTTGCCTACAAACGTCAGGTGGTCATAATAATCTGGCCACTATATATACTGTATATAATCCGGCCACTCACAGTGAATACAAAGCAATACGTGCAGAAATACACTTTGTTTGCCTGATGAAGGGACCAAACGGGTTCTGAAACATCGCCATGTTGCGACACATCTTCCCCACTGTACATTTAGCCCTGCTTGCCCAAAGCAGAGCTAAATGTAGAAAAACAACTACCCGCCCTGTGCCCCGAACTGCATGTCCCCAGCATCGGGAGATAGGAATTCCACACCCCTGCTGCCCCTCTACTCCCTGCTGCTGCCCTGAGGACGGGCCTTGTGGGAAATCCGGCACCCGATACTTGAGGGGATTATCCGGTTAGGTGTGCGATGGGTTTCTTTTGATGATTGAATTGGCGGCACACAAGTCGCTGACCCCGGAATCCTGAGCACACTGCTATCAGTTCACTGAAGGTCTCATAGTGTGAACTTGTCCTTCATTGGTGTCTGACACCCAGGTCAGTGTCTACATTACAACCGCTGACAATAAAAGACCGGGGCTGGGCACCAGGGTCAGGGGTCGTACCCTGTTTCCCTGAAAATAAGACTTAGTACTATTTTTGGGAATTGCTAAAATATAAGACCTACCCCGAAAATAAGACCTTGTTGTGACCATTGCCAGGGCTGGTGGTGGCATAAAGGGGAAACTTGAAGAGCCGCGGGAGGGAATCAGCGGTGCCAATGAAGCCAGCGCTAGAGGAAGCGAGGCAGCAGCGGAGGGAGCAGAGCCGCATAAGCCGATGCCTCCTCTATAGCTCCGCCTCCTGTCACAGGCGGAGTCATACCAAATGCACTCCGCCTGTGAGGAGTCCATAGTGAAAGTGCGCTTCGCTTTTTCTGGTTACCAAATTGCTCTTGGAAAGGTACGGCACCCCTGATCACCCTATTCTTAACTTTGCCATTTTGGATTATTTCATTTGGATTTGCATTAACTTTGGATTGTTATACATTAAAAAAATTAAGACCTTCCCCGAAAATAAGACATAGTGTGTTTTTTTTTAGCCAAAAAAAATATAAGACAGTGTCTTATTTTCGGGGAAACACGGTACATGGTTATAGATCAGGAGACACGGGCTACAGCTTGGATAAAGTGAGGGGCACCGGCAGACATAACAGTGAAAAGCTCCTTTTCCCACTCATCATACGCGTTCTGTGCTGCCCTCACTGGGAACCTGCTGGCTTCATCTGCACACTCATCGGTAGCACTACCGAGATCACTTATAACACGATAACCAGCACAAGCAAATTCCGTCCTAAACCCACAGCGTCTGTCCTCTCTCTACCGAGGGTCTCGCATGGTCAGGTGTTACTCTGTGTAGGTTCCCAGCATTTCTCTCATGGACCCCTTGTATCCTTTTTGTCACTTCCACAGCCCTCGTGCCCAAACTGTGGCCCTTTGGTACTTCTCCTGACCCCCCGGCAGTCAGAAGGAGCGGAAATTAATTCCAAAAGGACTGCAAGAGCAGTAATCTCCACCAGGCTCTTGTAAACATGTTCCCAGTCTTTCTCATCTGCATTCTCAAAACCACACCTATAGCATATCCTCTGGTCCCTGACCATCTCCTGCTGAACAAACAAACATTAAGTGTGGCCCTTTGTGGATGTCAGGGGCCACAGCTGAGGCCCCCTATACCCAGTAAGTTGACAACTACTGCTCTACAGCATATCAAATAGAATACTGGCCCCTGGTGGAGATCATGGGTATTACATGATGATGGGAGCTTGTTGAGGTCCCCGCACTCCTCTGATGGAGCCCTAGAATCCTTTTTGGTTTCTGTAAAGCATATCAAATAGAATGTTGGCTCCTGGTGGTGATGGGGGGGGGGTATTACGTGAGGATAGGAGCCAGCAGATATAATTCTAGACTTGCCCAGCATTTGGGGTGTATGAAGGGTATTACATGATTATCGGAGAATGGCGGCACAATAACGGCACACTCAGACTTACGGAACATGGCCTCCAGCTTCAGCAAACAGCACACAAAATTGTCAAAGTCGACTCCGAGGTCGTTGTCAGCATAACGGGCCACCAGCACCTGCATGATCTTATTATTCAGCTTGTACCCTGCAGAGAGACAGAGACATCAATACGGACACAGGAAGACAGTATACGGGTCTATGAAAGGTTTCCTACAAGTCATAAATCGGCACAGCCAGCGTGTATGGAACATTGCAGCCAGACCTCATACACTCTGCAAAGGAGACCAAGTCAACGCTCACCTGCGCTTTCCAGGGCGATACGCAACTCGTAGGAACTCATGGTCCCGGATTTATCCATATCATGCTCCCGGAAGACAGTCTACAGGAAAAAAGATCAGACAGACAAAATTCCATTAATTACAACTTTAATTGATGACATATATAAACTGCTGTATAGAATAATAAAATGACAAATGGAGTGCAAAATATCTTATTATAGTCAAAAGTATCCAGAACTTTAATATTGTACTTTATCTACAGCCAACCAAAGGTCTGGATCTGTGCGACACCAGAATCTGAACCGAAAGATGACGAAAATATTGTAATTATGTCGAATGTAATTCTGAATGTTATTATATGTCATGATTTTTGGTATACTTGTTGTCTCTGCTTCCTTCCTTCCTTTTTAGACCCTTTTTTAGTATTTAAAAACTTACTATGTAACTATGTAACTATGTAGTATTGCATTATGGCCACTAGATGGCGCTGAGGAGCATGGAATATAAATACTGCTTTCCTATGCTCCTTTAGCGCCATCTGGTGACCATAATGCAATACTACATGACATATAATAACATTCGACATTAAAGAACGTCTGTTTTGCATGTATTCCCACAGATATAGATATTTGTAGGGCGACCGACATATTGTTTATAAATAGACCCCCGTAGTGTATTCTTTATACGGATTATGAAATAATATACAATAGAAAAATACAACTAGCAGCTCTTACCAGCCAATTGCGGACCTTGTTCCACAGGATCTGAAACTCCACGACGCCAAGTTTTCCGCTACCGTCTTTCTGAGGAAAGAGTTAAGGATCTGCTGCAACTAATACACAAACCTTAAAGGGACCCTAACACACGACGTATACAGGTAATGGTGGTTGCAAGTTTCTAACACTAAAGTTGTGAGGGACCCGAAAGCAAGAATCAGCCAATGACTGCAATGGCATAGTCTGTGGAAGAAGGATACATCCATCAGGTTGACCATCTGGCGGCAGGACTCCGTGCTAAAGCCGTCAGTTTTCAGGTCTTTGTCTGAGGAGGAGAGACAAGAAGTGTGAAGAGGCCGCCAATTATCTCATTTCACCATATTCCCCGGATGCCCAACTCCCAATACCCCATCACCGTACTAGATTTCTGGTCACCTGACTTACTGTACCCTATCCCCAGACACCTGACCCACCGTACCGTATCCCCAGACTCCTGACCCACCGTACCGTATCCCCAGACTCCTGACCCACCATACCGTATCCCCAGACTCCTGACCCACCATACCATATCCCCAGACTCCCGCCCTACCATACCATATCCCCAGACAGCTGACCCAATTTGACACCCAGGAGCCCATCTTCTACTTACGTCTGGACACCACTCTGTTGAGTATGGTCTTCAGCTCAAAGACGCTGATCTCCATATCCTTAGCAGAAAAACAAGACAGAACATGTTATAGTTACAGAAACTTAGGTTGGCTATAAACCCATCACATATCTCATCTACCAGACAATCACCGCCAATCAACTCACATCTCCTGCCAGCTGCCGAAACATAGCCTTGAAGGAATCATCCACGTCATCTTCTGAGATCTCCTCCTGAGAAGACACAAAGCCACAAGATGCATCACATGTGAAGCCACCTCCATAGTCCCCCCCAGTGTACAGACATTGAGCTCTGCTGCCCTCTGTCTGTCCACCTCTGTCACTGCAGCAAGAAGTATACTTACAGACGGTGTTAACTTGAAGTAACATATGGGACACATGGAAAATGGTATAGTAATAGTAGTGTGAAACTGTGGTGGAACATTAGAGTGTAAGCTCCTCTGGTGCAGGTGGGAATGATTAGTTCCAGTCCATTTACTGTGGATGCAGTGTCATGTGACCACATATCAGTGGTGTGGAGTGGAGTGTCCCCAGTGCAGAGAAGTCACCATCAGACTTCTCCTCACTGCACTGCGTTCAGCTTTGTACACAGAGAGTCATGTGAGCAGTGACTGATGTGACTGGCTCACTGCAGTATATGTCAGAGCTGTATAAATTTATATCATCATCATAATAAGTGTGTGCGACTGTGATGGTAAATAAAAGGTAATTCACCGGCACACACTTGAAGGGTTTTTAAAGTATTGATATGTTTATTCAATACCCAATGTCACATACTGTCATACTTAGCACCGTATGACATTATGTGACATTGGGTATTGAATAAACATATCAATACTTTAAAAACCCTTCAAGTGTCTGCCGGTGAATTACTTTTATTTACTTCTAGTGTTTTGCACGGCGCCATCCGTGTGGTCACCTGGGCACCACATATACCTTGTGGTTTTGAGACCGTGGCAGTGCGAATGGGATTTGGACTTTGTTGTGACTGTGTCGGGACATTAGACTGCAAGTTCCTCTACTGTCCTCTGTACAGTGCTGTGGAATATGTCAGCGATATAAATATGAGACAATAGTGGGTGTGGTGGGGACAGAGTGTAAGCTATTTGGGGACAGGATCTGATGGGTTTTGTATACTGATTATTCGTCTATATGCTAAAAAAATTATACATTCTTTTTACTGGGGCCCTTACCTGGTCAGGTAGATCTGCGGTGACGTCCTCATCGAGCTCTCTAAAGAGAAGAGCAGACAGGTTAGGAAGAATACTGATCCAAGTTCC
>NW_017309081.1:58681-66487 GCF_000935625.1 Nanorana parkeri | reverse complement strand
CCCCCCCCCCCCCCAATATTTTAATGAGACAAATACAAGTAAAGCCTACTGCGCACTGTGCAACCTCTAGACCAGGGGTGCCCATTAGGTCGATCGCAAAGCGAACACAGGTAGATTGCGATCGGCTGTGTCCTGTCCTCCTGCGAGCTTGTGCGTCTGGCGGCTTCCTGCGTGCTTGTGCGTCTGGCGGCTAAATTTGTCAGACGCCGCAGACGGGAATGGGCGGGACACTTCTCCCCGCGTGCAGCGTTGGCTACATTCGGCCACACGAGCACCGCGGGAGGACAGAACGCCAGGGCATGAGAGGAGGCCTGGGAAGCTGCTGCAGTGGAGGTAAGAAAAGACAGACAGGGGAGAGACAGCAGAGAAAGTGAGAGGAGAGAGACAGCAGAGAAAGTGAGAGGAGAGAGACAGCAGAGAAAGTGAGAGGAGAGACAGCAGAGAAAGTGAGAGGAGAGACAGCAGAGAAAGTGAGAGGAGAGACAGCAGAGATAGTGAGAGAAGAGACAGCAGAGATAGTGAGAGGAGCGACAGCAGAGATAGTGAGAGGAGCGACAGCAGAGATAGTGAGAGGAGAGAGACAGCAGAGATAGTGAGAGAAGAGTCAGCAGAGATAGTGAGAGAAGAGACAGCAGAGATAGTGAGAGAAGAGACAGCAGAGATAGTGAGAGAAGAGACAGCAGATAGAAACAGGGGAGAGAGCAAGGAGAGGGAGCGTGAGGAGAGAGAGAAGAGGCAGCCAAGAGAAGAGAGGCCGGTTCACACCACAAAGTCTGCGTTCCAGAGTGTTCAGCCTCTAGAACGCAAGCCAGCCAGCTCCCTGCGTTCAGGGGCGGGAGGTTGTATTGAAGTCAATGGCACCGCAGCCACGCCACACGCCCACAGATGGATTGCCCGCACCCGGAACGCAGGCACGTTCCAGGCCAGTGTGATTTTTTGCAGATCGCACTGGACCGGAACGCAGGCACTAATGCGCCTGCGTTCCGGGTGCGGGCAATCGCACTGCAGGCAGGGGGCGTGGCTGCAGTGCTATTGACTTCAATGCACCGCCACGCCCCCTCCCGCCCCTGAATGCAGGTGTTTTTTTGTTGGTAGATCTCATTGAGCTCGTCATTTGAAAAGTAGATCTCCAGATTAAAAAAATTGTGGGCGCCCTGCTCTAGACAGACAAAGGTTTGTGCCAGTCACCCAATGTCTCTTCTATCTCTCTCATATTAGCTGCCAGTGTAACCATTTCCACCATCAGTCGGTTTGAAATTTTAGGTGGTGTTATTTCTACATTTACACCAGAATTCAGGTCCTCTGGCGCTCACCTATTGTTGTGTCCACGTTTCTGACTATAATGGCAATTTTATTTACCAAGTTATATGCCAATCATAATTTATTTCAATACTGTTTTCAGTAAGCTGCAATATGATTGGTCATTGCCCTTTGCAGAGTCTCATGTGGCGGCACAACAGGGGAGATGAGGACACCTAGCACTCCGCACACTCACTGCGTCTCCGATTGCTTCTCTGTGAATATTCGCAGCACAAAGTCGCCTTCCTTGTGCGCCTCGAACGTTGATGGGACGATGAGATACTCTCCGGGGGGCAGGTGGATCGGGTTGCTGACTTCTCGCAGGTTGATAAAAGTTTCTGAGCGGGCGCAGGACTGGTGACGGAGGAAGAAATCCTTCTTGAGGTGGACGTTCTGGCAGCCTTTAAACTGCGGGAGAGGATAAGAGAAGAACAGGTCATTCATTTGAAAGGCGGAATGTGCGAGATCTGATCTACCATAGAAGTGACCAATCGGAATCCAGAGATCACATAGGATACAGACCCATCAACAGAAGCCTTATAACATGAATTGTTGCTGACCGTGTATTTACATGCCTGTACCCCCCCTTTCCCAAGCCCACCTCTCCTTGTGTCCCCTTTTCACAGACCTATCTCACCTCATGTCCTCCTCCCCCTGACTAGCTTCCCCTACTTTCTGCCTTCCGCAAACCTGCCTCCCCTTCTGTCTGCCTTCCCTAGACCCACCTCCCCTCCAGGTCAGCTTTCCGCAGACCCACCTCCCCTCCTGTCTGCCTTCCCCGGACCTACCTCCCCTCCTGTCTGCCTTCCCCGGACCTACCTCCCCTCCTGTCTGCCTTCCCCGGACCTACCTCCCCTCCTGTCTGCCTTCCCCGGACCTGCCTCACCTCCTGTCTGCCTTCCCCGGACCTGCCTCACCTCCTGTCTGCCTTCCCCGGACCTGCCTCACCTCCTGTCTGCCTTCCCCGGACCAGCCTCACCTCCTGTCTGCCTTCCGCAAACCTGCCTCCCCTCCCGTCTGCCTTCCCCAGACCCACCTCCCCTCCAGGTCAGCTTTCCGCAGACCCACCACCCATCCTAAAACACAAGACAACACCAGGCGCCTTTCCTGGTGCAAATAAACCTTTTATTGATAAAAATAGGTATACAAAAATACTCACAAAGAAAGCAAGGGCTAAAAACGTCAATGAACTGATAATCCTTATTGACTTTTCTGCTGTGGATATAAACTGTAGCGATTGAAGGACAATCCAAGAGCTCTGCTTTCCTCACAGAGTCCCGCTAGCACTGCTGAACGCATTTTCGGGGATGTGCCCCCTTCCCCAGACCACCTCCCCTCCTGTCTGCCTTCCCCAGATCCTCCTCTCTGCTTTCCTTAGACCTGTGTGGCCACCCATCCCTTACCTAACTTTCTGTCTCTCCCCCCTTTGCAGACCAACCTGTGTGTGTACCCACCAATACCTACCTAATACCTAAAGTCAAAGCTCTAATTCCACGTATAAACCTTAAATTAGGTGTACGTACCTCTTCCGGCACCTGCAATGAAAAAAGAGAAGAGAAAGAGGTGAGACGATTATACAAGTGAAAGGTCGGCTCATCTTATACAATGTTAACATTATGGAGGTCACACCATGGGAGGACCATCTACCTCTACAACCCCCAGGAGCTCCCCCTCATACATGGAGTATTTGATCCACCCTCCAACACACCCACCTCATACACGGCAAAACCGATCGTGTGCATGTCTCCTCCAGCCTTCCGCTCTCTCCTGCGGTTTTTCTGCATGAGGGCGACAAGGAAGCTGCAGGCCAACTCATTATCATCTGGGTCATCGTCCTCCTCCAGCAGTGTGATCTTAAATTGAGGATTGATCCAGAATGTGGCTGAAAGGAGAGACATTTGGTGAGGAATTTCAAGGGGAACAATAAATGTAACACAAGGGACTTCCCGAGACCTAAGGGACTGAAGCTTCTCCTGGGGAAGGAACCCTCTGGCCTGAGACACGTCCAGGACCAGGCACAGATACTCTTGTCAATTGTCAGAGGAACAGACTCGTGGCTTGGAGTATCTACTGAGCATATCATTCGCTTTAGGAATCTATTTAGCCAAATTCCAGGAATTGTATCATTTTATAGGTATAAATAGAAAACTTAATCATCAGAATTAGGAAATTTGGGCAAAATTTTGGGTTGGGGATGTGGAATTAAGGTGGTTTTTAAGGGTACGAAAGACTTTAAAAAGGTTCCCAAGGGTTACAAAAAGCTCCTTTCACCTATTGTGGACCTGATCTTATGCCAAAAAACTGGCCCCTCATTGGCTTTATAATCTTTTTTTTTTTCCCAGGAAAAAAAAAACCAGTGAAAATAAGTAAACATTTAAAACTATGGCACAAGAAAAGAATTTAAAAAAAAATAAAATACAAAAGAATAATAAATAAATGAAACTACCCCAAATACACCTCCCAAAAAACACATCCTCTAAGTAAAGAAAAAAAAGAGCAGATTTGTTTCTTTAAATAAAGTGCGCCTAGGCACCTCAATCCGCAGCCATGAGAGTTTTCATTAAAAGACAAAAGTAGTCATTCTGACGCTAAATCAATTTAGCCAAAACCTCTCTTCTCATGTATCGCTATATAGAGGACCACATGTCCCAGCATTCCTGGCAAGATTAGTCAGAGATATCACAATCTCAGGATAACGTAGACACCGGCACTCCAAGGAATGAATCAATGGCGTCTGTTTATTGACGCATGAAACATAGCACAATGAATCGAAAAGCAACGTTTCCGGGTCTCACAGGATCCCCTTCATCACTCATTTTGCCTGATGAAGGGGATCCCGTCAGACCCCGAAACGTTGCTTTTTGATGCATTGTGCTATGTTTAATGCGTCAATATACAGACGCCATTGATTCATTCCTTGGAGTGCCGGTGTCTACGTTATCCTGAGATTATAGACGGTTGCCATCCGTCGAATTCCGCAGCACCCGTCTTTTATAAGGAACAGCGGTTTTAAGTGCGATGGGTTCATTGACTCTATCCAGATATCACAATCTTTCTCAATATCAGATGGTGTCACAGATGTCCCAACCTCTCTCAATAAGGAGAAAGCTGGAATAAATACGAAACCAACAATAATGGTCACATGGAAGACCATCGGAACCAACCGGGCTGCTTGACTTGACAAAACAGAGGACCCTCTAACTCCCAAACTTTCAGAAGAGTCCACCTACCGGCATTGTTCCTGCAGCCGCCGGCTGTGCTGCCCCTCCGCCACGTGCCCTCGTACAGCGTCGTGTGCCACTTGCTCATGTCATCTTTGTCGAGCGTGTCTGGAGTGAGGTTACAGATCTCCAACCGGTGGAACTGACGTAGAAATTCCTGGAAAGACATCCTGAGGGGGGCGAGGAAAGGACAGAGAGGGTTGGTGTAGGATAAGGAGGAGAGGACAGAGATGGGGTGTAGGATAAGGAGAGGACAGAGATGGGGTGTAGGATAAGGAGAGGACAGAGATGGGGTGTAGGATAAGGAGAGGACAGAGATGGGGTGTAGGATAAGGAGAGGACAGAGATGGGGTTTCAGAACGAGAGGAAAGAGATGGGGTGCAGGATAAGGAGAGAGCAGAGGTGGAGTTCAGAAAAAGGAGAGGACAGAAATTGGGTGTAGGACAAAAGGAGGGATATAGGGGGATGTAGGATGGGGGGGCCCCGAGGGGGGAAACAATATTAAGATAGGGCACATGGAGTGCAGGACAGGTGAAAAATAGAGCGGGGTTCAGGACGAGGAGAGGACAAGGAGGGGCACAGGATTAGGGAAGGACAGAAGGCGGGACAGGTGTTAAAAGGACATCCTTTGGTAGAGAAACCCATAACAAAATGACCTGCATCCCGCCCCCAATTCAGACCTGCGACAACTCAGACATCCCCAGCAATGACTCACCAGAATTCTCCGTCCTCCATCTTCAGGCGGAGGTCTTCACGCTCAGATGGGTCAACCTCGTTCCACTCAGAGGAGCTGGGATCAGAGAAGAGAGGTCAGTTAAAGGCAGAATGTTTCTGTACATCACAGCCTGCTCAGACCAGAACCAAATGCCCACACCAGAGTTACAGCCGATTCCAAACAGCACTCCTAAGGCCCATCCACCAACCATGTGCACTGCTACAACAATGTTCTATCATCCTGGGTGGCGCTACACAGTCCTGACCAGGTACCGTCATGGACTTGCATTCCCTCCTGCCTGCCTGAGGGTTTCTCTCCATCATCCCCGTCTTGGTAATCTTCTCTGGGAGAATCAGCACTCAGGTATCCTATTATAAATCACTGTGCAGTCCAGAGGAGCACGCACATCCCTTTTATTGGTGATCCCAAGCAAACCAATCTGTTAATGGCTACCCCTTCCTTAATCAGCCAGTTAAAAGGAGAACTATGAGGTGAGCGCTTTTCACTCACCTCATAGTTCGAGCCGACCTGTGACAATGAGACTGTCACAGGTCGGCTCAGTAGATCGGGAAGTGAGCGAACACATACCGGCGTTCGCTCACCTCTCGATCCTGTCACGGCTCTCTGCCGTGTCAGGGGAGGGGCTGGATTCCCCGCTCCGATCCGCCAGCACTGAATGGTGGATCGAACGGGGGAGGAGGCAGGTACAGCTGGCTCTGCCTCTAGATAGGCAGAGCCTCCTTTAAAGCTGGGTTGGGGGAATGGTAGAAGGCATAGTGCTTGGTGATGACTGGAGAAGTTGAGTTTGCCACAAAACTACCACACTTTTGGCTACAGGCTGAATGGATCCAGAATTTCCACATTTCCTGGAAGTCTACACCATCAGAAACATTGTAAGAAGACATAAGAGTTTCGTGCACTCACTTGTCGCTCCAAGCTCCAGTCCACTCCACCTGTCCCCAGGGGTTCCGAATCCGGATCAGCTTCTCGGTCTGTCCCCGGTAGTTGACCTGCCAGAGATATATAAGAGATGACAGTCAGTGTCATGTCAGGTGACCTATAGAGAAGACTCCCCCATGAATAAATAGAAGATCTGCTTCATCATAGCGCAGGCCACCCAACGTACCTCTTTTAGACCCGTCACGGAGTACGCGTGGCCCTTCACCAACTTCTTAAAGGTTACGGCTTCCATGTCATGCGCGCTTGTTATCTAAGCAGAGAAAAAAGGTCAGCTGCAGCCATATGCACTAAAATTCCCTTCCTGAACAAAGCCATGTATGTGTAATATTTACCCAGAAGGCCTTTCTCCTTCCTGAGAAGTTTATTGCATCCAGCCATGCTGGATGTCTCGCTGCTCGGACTTAGCATTCATGGCTGATGTTAAAGAAGAACTATGGGGTCAGGGCTTTTCCCCATAGTTCTCCTTAGGGTAACGGGAGGACACAAACTAGCATCCTCTCGTCACCCTAAGCTCAGTATACCGCAAGCTGTATCCATCCCCAATTGCGGCTCTCAGGGAATCTGCCGCTCCAGGCAAACGCCTTGTTTGCCTCGCGGCAGATACGCTCCTGCCTCCGTGCCTGTTCTGGATACAGCTGTAACATTTTGGATTTAATTTTTTGGGATTAAAGGAGAACTAGGAGGTGAGTGAAAATCACTCATCCTCATAGTTGGAGCCGACGTGTGACAATGAAACTGTCACACGTCGGCTCAATAGATTCCGTCGCTCGCTCACTTCTCGATCATGTCCCTGCAGAGATCTCACTCACGGCTCCCTGCAGGGATTCCCCCCTCCCCGCTCCTCCAGCGCTGACTGGCGGAACGGATGGGGGAGAGGGCGGGTACAGCTGGCTCTGCCTCTAGATAGGCGGAGCCAGCGGTCACTCACGCAGCTGGGCGGATGGACAGTAATGTCGGGATCCGTCCCGGCTGCAGCGGTCTCGGTATAACGCAAGCTGTAGCTCGCTATATACTGAGCTTTGGGCCATGGGAGGACGCTAGTTTGTGTCCTCCCGTGACCCTTAGGAGAACTATGGGGAAAAACACAGACCCCATAGTTCTCCTTTAAAGAAAAAAAGAAAGAGGAAGAAAAAAAATAAAACTGGAAGAATATATAATGGAAATATAATGATAAATTAATGCCAATAGAAGTGATACAATATAGAGAAATCAATTCAGACCCCAGTTCAGTTCTCCTTTGATAACTTCTACATAAGTTTTAGATTGTGCCAAATCCGCTCAATGTATATATTTAACAAAATAAGGAATTCAAAGAATCCATATCACTCAATGTACAGAGTGTCCTCCTATGACAATTTTTCTTACATCGATGGAGCAGCCCATTAGGGACCCTCGCTCCAGTGCCCGGCTGATGATTTTGTCCAGGTCACGGGGAGCTTTTCGCAGCTCATACATGACGGCCACACCGCCGGTAAAATCTTCAAACCCTTCGGTTGTACTGCCTCCTGACAGAGCCTCATAGGAGCCATTCAGCCTGCAGGAGAGAAGGAAAGAATGTCAGCCGCTGGGTCAGCGGGGGGGGGGGGGGGGGGACCTGAATGAGGCTTTTCA
>NW_017309081.1:51401-57561 GCF_000935625.1 Nanorana parkeri | reverse complement strand
GGGGGGGGGGAGGGGTTGTTCAGAAACGTCGCTTTGAAATGTAACACTACTACAGTCAATAAAAAGATTGATTTGGTATAGATCTGGAGTGCGAGTGACTTTCCATTTGATTACAGCATACAGGGGGTCACATAGGGTGCCAGTTTTATCATAGGCAATGTGGTGTTGTTGTATTATAGTGTACAGGGGGGGTCATATAATGTGCCATTGTTATGGTATATCATAGGCAATGTGGTGTGGTTGTATTATACTGTAGTGTACAGGGGGGGTCATATAATGTGCCATTGTTATGGTATATCATAGGCAATGTGGTGTGGTTGTATTATACTGTAGTGTACAGGGGGGGTCATATAATGTGCCATTGTTATGGTATATCATAGGCAATGTGGTGTGGTTGTGCGGCAGTGTATCACGTGGTCACATAGCATGCCAGTGGTATACCAGGGGCCATATTGTGTTCCCGAGGAATGGTGTATACAGTAATCAGATAGCACAGGCTGACACTGACACTAAAATTCCCTTCCTGAACAAAGCCATGTATGTGTAGCATTTACCCAGAAGGCCTTTCTCCTTCCTGAGAAGTTTATTGCATCCAGCCATGCTGGATGTCTCGCTGCTCGGACTTCACATTCATGGCTGATTTTAACCTTCCGAGTCCTGTTAAGCGGCCCATACACCTGACGATTATCGTACGATAATGGCGGGTGATCCCGCGATCGTACGATAATAGTCAGGTTGATGGGCAGCGGGTGTCCGCATTTACTGTATGGTCGTGCTATTTTCGTATAACGAGCATGCTAGAAAACCCGCACGACCCGAGGCGGACGCTGTCTGGGCATGTTGTACTCACTTGGCATAGGCCTTTTCCAGCAGGGCGCTCCAGAATTCAGAGCACTCGGCGGAGTGTACGAACACCAGCTCTCCATCCTTCACCGGCAGACGGTCATCCACCACCACGTCCACCCATTCACCGAACTGCCAGATCTATAGAGGGGAGACAATATAATGGAGGTCGATGGTAAGAGGACAAGGTGGTCAGGAAACAATGTAGAGATATTAATTCAGAGAACATTTGTGACATATTAGGGGTCTCATGGAACCGCCATGAATCCATGTACCATCCGCATACCTGAAAGTGGAAGATTCCGGCGTAATTGTCCTGGAAGTTCTGTCCATGGGGGACGACCCTGTGCAGGAGATCCTCATTCAGCGTCAGAGAACCGATAGCGGCCAGGAGCCAACAGTCCCCTAGAGAGAAATTCACCATGAGTGAAAATTGTGGGACCATCAAGACACTCCGACTGATATGCAAATTAGTTCATCTCCTAAATCAGAAACCCCAATTATTGAGCGTCAGTGACTGCGCTCCACTCCCAACACTGCACCATTATAAAGTATACAAGCTCTCAGAAATATATCAATGTCAAATAATAGTGACTGTGGCGGGACATTAGAGTGTAAGCTTCTCTGGTGCAGAGACTCATGCGAATGGCTCAGCAGTCTCTATACAACACTATGGAATACGTCAGAGCTATATAAATGTATAATATAAGTGCGCGATTGGAGGGGGACATTAGAGTGTAAGCTTCTATGGTGCAGGGACTGGTTTGATGGGCTCAGTGTTCCCGGTACAGCACTGCAGAATATGCATATATACAGTATATATATTGCAGTGTGTGTGGCTGTGGGGAGAGGGGGGGGGGCATTGGAGTGTAAGCTCCTCTGGTACAGAGACTGATGTGACTGACTCAGTGTTGTCTGTACAGCACTATGGTATAAGTCAGAGCTATATAAATGTATAATAATATTGTGTCACTGTAGCGGCGACATTAGAGTGTAAGCTCCTCCGGTGCAGAGAATAGAAAGGGTTCAGTGTCCTCTGTAAATCAGTGTGTCTTAACAATACAGAAGTGAATATAGAACATAAATCAATAATGTTATTTGGCTCTCTAGGCTGCCCCTGGCCTGTCATACTCCCTCTCGCCCTCTAGGGGTCGCACACTGAACACCATCTGGGCATTCTTCAGGACGGCTGACATATTTTAAAGTCGATATTTGATTTGCAAATCATTTTGGTGCGTCAGCGCTTTGCATGTATCTGATGAAGTATAATGTGTATTTTATGATCCAGAGATCCTGGCACTGGAGATCCAGAGAGACAAAAAGGCATCCATAGCAGCAACCACAAATCTCAGTCATCGGTTCTGGGGGGTGACCTTTAAAAACCCCCCCATAACATATCAGTGTTCAGGGATACAGATGGCGGATATATATATATATATACACACACACACACACATACACTCTATAGAGAGACTTTTTATTACTTTTAAATCGGCATTCACACAGGATAATGTACAAAACCTGCAAACTGGACAGGGGCCGGTCTGGTGGTGCGGGGGTTAAGGATTACCGACAATCCCCGTCACTATAATTAGCCGCCTCTAAGCTGGGACGGCGCTCCGCCAGAAACTGGACCGAGGACACAGCATGCTGAGCAGAGCGAGCACAGCGGGAGGACAAATACAATGTACATATGGGGGGGGAATGTCGGCCGCCGATCACCCCAAATATTGCATGGAGGACACGACTGGAGTTGGCCATCACCCACGACCTGGATAAATAAGGGTGCAAACACTGTAAGGACCAGTTTCCCCCAACCCGGGCCCATGACCCAGGTGAAAGAACGAACAGGAATTCTGAAGCGGCTGCAATCAGTATTGTTTGTGGAGATTTGCCAGCACACTGGAAAATATCTTAAGGTTCTCCATAGGTGATTCCCTTAAAGGGAAACTCCGGGCGCAAAAACTTTCATTCAACTATATTCCTTAATAGACACAAAGGATATATATCCACTTTGTGTGCACCAAAAGGCCCTTGCAGACCCAGATATGATCTTGTAACATCTGTGACGTCATCACTGTGCTTGCACATAGCCTGTGCAGAGCTGTGGGAGGGGCCCAGCAGGCTTCACCTACTACAGGCTGCCTGCAGAAACTACAAAAGGGGCGGAAACAAGACCTGTCATCCTGTACAAGGGGAGAGAGTGGCAGTGATCGGTCTTTATTACCGGCTGCATGCAATTACACAGAGGAACTGTCCCTCCCGGGAGCAGGTCTCTGCATGGGCGTGCACACATGTGCACGACCCTGAGAATGAGCTGTTATACAGTTCACAAATGTATATTCTGTGTTGTTCCACAGAAACCTCTGTGCAATCCTTCTTCAATGGTTAGTTCACCTCTTTAGGAAAAACAAAAAGTTGAACTTACAACACGCTCCCCACCCTCCCAGTAACCATGCCACTTATCGTAATGGTGACCGTCACCCATGCCGTCTGATATACAGTCCGAGAACCTGAAAACTTTACTACACAGACCCTGAGATTGTATGACAACATAATGGTTGCAATGGGGGGCGCTGATTGGTCACTGCAGTCATGTGACCGCTAAACTAACTCACTATCTTACCCCCATCCAATCCCTGCACTACCTTTTTGTAATGATGACCCACACCGGACGATATAATAGTCTGTAAACTTGAACTCTTTACTACACCACCCTAGAGTTTATAAAGCAACTTAAATGGTGGCAATGGGGAGTGGGGATTAGTCAGCATGGCCATGTGACTGAACTGACCAATGAGAATGAGGCAGCAGAATCCTTGATTGTTATGGTGCACGGTCTGCTGAAGCGGGGGGACCCCATAGATGGACCGGGCCTTTAACGGTTGGCTCATCTACACCAGGAAATGATCCCCGTACATGAAACAAATGGCACAGTGGACTCACCCAGCGCTCCTTGGCAGATATCGGTCCTGGTGGCTCCGCCTACAATAAACTGCGGATCGCTGACAATTTCCTGGAGAGAAATAAAATAAGACGTCACTATCACTTGTATATCAATAAAGTCTTAAAATATCTGAAGCCAAAATGTGTGTTTTTGGACGGAGCAAGAAAGGGTTAAATCCCCTGTAAGGTTTTTGTACCATTCAAGAGACTTCCCTTCACTTCTCGGCCTGGTGACTCAACAGGAAGTGAGAGGAAATTTCCAGAAAGAGAGAAGAAATCCACTCATAGGTAGTTGTCACAAGAACGGGTGTCCCCATTGGAAGCTTTCCCCTCCCCTACGGCTCTGGTGACAACTGTAACATTTTGGATTTCCTTTCACTTTATGTCCATGATGATCCCTGGGATAAAGAGAGAGGCGAAGTCTCTCCAACAGTGGCAGAGGCAGCAATAAAAACCTGACAGAGGCTCTACTCTATTCAAACCTAACAAAAAAAAGTTTTTGGCTATTGATGCACTTTAAAAGATAAATGTGAATATTTTTGGTCAAATTTATTTAAATTTCCTGAATTATCATTTTTAGGATCTGCATCAGTGGGGGCTCGTCCGGGATGTGTCCTCTGACTTCACACTATGGGGTTAATAGGTGACCCTCTTTCCTCATCTTAGAAGACTGTACACAGTGACACTCACCCCGGGCCGCTTCCACCGCACCCCCTGCACTTTGCTGGAGCCAGGGCCCAGTTCCTTGAAGCCCATGGAGGCGGTGATGGCAGGGAAGTGGGGGTCCTCGAAGAGCGTCCCATTCTCCAGGCAGGACTGCTGCAGACTCTCGTAATCCTGTTTGAGGTATTTCACGGCGCAGTCATGTGACCCTACTCCCGCTGCCTTCAGCCGATCGATCTTCAGCTTCGACGCGATTCCGCCAAACGGCATCATCTTCTTATCTGGAAGAGAAGAGCAAGGGGTGAAGGGACATGAATCTGAAGACGTGGGGTACCATGGCACAAGTAGGACCTCCATCGCATCGATTTACATCAGAATCCAAAATATACAAAAAAAATTGAGAGTTCAGAAGACACCCCCTGGGAACCGAGGGGAGGGGCTATGGTAAAATTATTTTGCCAGAAAAGGATTTCATATTTCTGGAACTCACCAACATCAGCGGAATCCCAATAGGTCAATGTGGCCTCCTAGGTAAGCAGATCATTCTACGGCCAATGCTGCCGGTATGCAAGGCCGCATTTCCCACAAGGCCAACCAAGGCCCGGCCTCGGGGCAGCAGAGGGAGTAGAGGGGCAGCAGGGGTGTGGAATTCCTATCTCCCGACGCCCGGGACATGCAGTTCTGGGCACCGGGGCGGGTAGTTGTTTTCTACATTTAGCCCTGCTTGCCCAAAGCGGGGAAGCCGCCGCTTGCTTAGTACAAGTGATCTCAGCGATGCTGCCGAGATCACTTGTATGGAGCCGGCATACAGGGGGGCACAGAGGAACCTGGTATTGGGGCAGCAGAGAACGTAAATCCGGCCCTGCCGGTATGATTATAGTGAGTGTCCCGTGCTGGAAACAAATGTCTGATCTCCAGCTGTGGCATCCATACCGAGCTGCCAAAATAACTGGCAGGAATGTCGAGCCGGTGAATCCCTGGAAATGCGGAGTGACGAGGACTGGAGGGACTATGAGCCACAGCCTTCTTTTATGTCTTTTCATTTACTAGATATTAAGACATAAACTGTAACGGAATGTTCTGATTCAGGACTCCTCTGCTTTGCATGGCACTACGGCCACTAGATGGCACTGAGGAGCATCCTGGGGAGTTGCTTTTGCCACGATGAACCCTTTCTCTACGGTGCTGGCAGATTTCATGATCACTTATTAACCGGATGTGCAGGACTGTCTGTCCTAACAAAGGGTTAAAGATCTCAAAACAAATTGTATGTGAATGGTAAGAATCTTTTGTAATTATTATTTTTAGGTATGCTGCGTGAATGGGAACACAAACATATAGTGGGGCGGGGATGGCCTCAAATTTGACTGCACAAGTGGAAATACACTTTAAGGAGATGTTAAAGGGGTTGAGCAGGTGTAAAGTGTAGGGAGCGAGCAGGCAGCATACCGTACAATGCCCCCTGATATACCCAGAGAGCACCCCTATATGTCTGTGCTCGATACCAGTGTTTCTCAGCCTTTGTTTAGTCATGGCACCCTGAAGAGTATACACAATATTGAGTCACCCCAGTCTAAAATGTAATGGATTTTAAGAGGGGGCCTCATGCAAAAACTCACATCAGAAGACACCCTGTTCATATCAGAGCCCCCCGTCCTTTACACATCAGAGCCCCCCGTCCTTTACACATCAGAGCCCCCCGTCCTTT
>NW_017309081.1:50574-51161 GCF_000935625.1 Nanorana parkeri | reverse complement strand
AAAAAAAGGGCACACATTAACATAAAAGCAAAAAATGAAACATACAAAAAATCACCGGGTAAACCCACGAGAGCCTGTGCCACCATTCCATACATTATACTGCATTCAAATTAGCACATTGTATGGATCAGCATCAGACAGAGCGCTCTTCAGGACTCCGCCCACTCGCCAAGGTGTGTTTTCCACCCACTTCTAAGAGTGTCAAGAGACCCCCCACTTTACAATAACAATCATACAATTAAAGTCATGACTTTCTTCCCCCATGCTACACACAAGACATATAGGTAATAATAATTTAAAACAAAAACATCATAGCCAATAAGAACATCCCGACCCAACTCGGCATTGCTACATTGTATCTTCCCCGCCACCGCCAATAGTAATATTAGTCATTCTCAGCTCAAGTTTCAGTCTTACTGCTCTAGGAAACGAGCTACTTTGCAGGCCGCCGGTAGGTGCGCGATGCTCTGATGCTGATCTGATGGCGTCATTTGTTGGAACCATTGATTCACCCTTAAAGAAAAATAACAAAAAGTCCCACCCAGGCAGAGCCACCCACAACAGTTTTCCAGCCCCCGACCCCCCCC
>NW_017309081.1:48950-49620 GCF_000935625.1 Nanorana parkeri | reverse complement strand
GTATATTCACAACCAGACAACGCTCCTCCTTTCCTCGCCTCCTGCTGGATGGCTTCCTTTAGCAGGGATTCAGTTTGCCGCTACCACGGGCTCACGGTGAATCATTGGGATTCGCGACATTTGCAAATTGCAACATATTTTGCAGGTTCGCCCGCCGGGAATAAGGAAGGACGCAGCTTGTATACTACAGTATTATGTGTGTGGGGACGGATAATATACATGATAGTTGCTGATTATATCCCAGAACCGGTATACTGCTGGAAACCATTCTAACACACCGCCGGCACCAACACGCTTCTCCACTACAGAACACTCTCCCTGTACACAGAGAACATCCTATAATGGAGAATGACACAGCAATACCGAGCATGCTGGGAAATGTAGAGACGCAGCACCCCCCTCCCCCCCCTTCCTCCATAGCTGGGCCCTGAGTCAACGCTGGTCCCGGGCCAAGTCCCCTCCCTGTGTGAGAGGAATCCTGAGCCGAAACATCTCAAATCAATGGCACCGTCCTCCACCGAGTAACCCCAATATATCCGCAGTATGCAACCTGTCATACAGTATAATGACCAACCTCACATCTGCCCCCTTCCAATATACCCCACACAGCTGCCCCCTTCCCCTCCAATACACCCCACAGCTCACACATCTGCCCCCTTCCCCTCCAATA
>NW_017309081.1:47354-48864 GCF_000935625.1 Nanorana parkeri | reverse complement strand
CCCCCCCAGCCCCCCCATCTGCCCCCTTCCCTTCCAATATACCCCACACATCTGCCCCCTTCCCTTCCAATATACCCCACAGCTCACACATCTGCCCCCTTCCCTTCTATATCCTCTAATATACCCCACAGCTCACACATCTGCCCCCTTCCCTTCCAATATACCCCACACATCTGCCCCTTCCCTTCCAATATACCCCACACATCTGCCCCTTCCCTTCCAATATACCCCACACATCTGCCCCTTCCCTTCCAATATACCCCACACATCTGCCCCTTCCCTTCCAATATACCCCACACATCTGCCCCTTCCCTTCCAATATACCCCACACATCTGCCCCTTCCCTTCCAATATACCCCACACATCTGCCCCTTCCCTTCCAATATACCCCACACATCTGCCCCTTCCCTTCCAATATACCCCACACATCTGCCCCTTCCCTTCCAATATACCCCACACATCTGCCCCTTCCCTTCCAATATACCCCACACATCTGCCCCTTCCCTTCCAATATACCCCACACATCTGCCCCTTCCCTTCCAATATACCCCACACATCTGCCCCTTCCCTTCCAATATACCCCACACATCTGCCCCTTCCCTTCCAATATACCCCACACATCTGCCCCTTCCCTTCCAATATACCCCACACATCTGCCCCTTCCCTTCCAATATACCCCACACATCTGCCCCTTCCCTTCCAATATACCCCACACATCTGCCCCTTCCCTTCCAATATACCCCACACATCTGCCCCTTCCCTTCCAATATACCCCACACATCTGCCCCTTCCCTTCCAATATACCCCACACATCTGCCCCTTCCCTTCCAATATACCCCACACATCTGCCCCTTCCCTTCCAATATACCCCACACATCTGCCCCTTCCCTTCCAATATACCCCACACATCTGCCCCTTCCCTTCCAATATACCCCACACATCTGCCCCTTCCCTTCCAATATACCCCACACATCTGCCCCTTCCCTTCCAATATACCCCACACATCTGCCCCTTCCCTTCCAATATACCCCACACATCTGCCCCTTCCCTTCCAATATACCCCACACATCTGCCCCTTCCCTTCCAATATACCCCACACATCTGCCCCTTCCCTTCCAATATACCCCACACATCTGCCCCTTCCCTTCCAATATACCCCACACATCTGCCCCTTCCCTTCCAATATACCCCACACATCTGCCCCTTCCCTTCCAATATACCCCACACATCTGCCCCTTCCCTTCCAATATACCCCACACATCTGCCCCTTCCCTTCCAATACCCCCCACAGCTCACACATCTCCCCCCTTCCCCTCCAATATACCCCACAGCTCACACATCTACCCCATTCCCTTCCAATATACCCCACACATCTACCCCCTTCCCTTCCAATATACCCCACACCTCACACATCTGCCCCCTTCCAATATACCCCCCACATCTGCCCCTTCCCTTCCAATATATCCCACACCTCACCCATCTACCCCCTTCCCTTCCAATATACCCCACA
>NW_017309081.1:45461-47154 GCF_000935625.1 Nanorana parkeri | reverse complement strand
ACCCCACAGCTCACACATCTGCCCCCTTCCCTTCCAATATACCCCACAGCTCACACATCTACCCCCTTCCCCTCCAATATACCCCACAGCTCAACATCTGCCCCCTTCCCTTCCAATATACCCCACACATCTGCCCCCTTCCCCTCCAATATATTCCACAGCTCACACATCTGCCCCCTTCCCTTCCAATACACCCCACAGCTCACACATCTACCCTCTTCCCCTCCAATACACCCCACACATCTACCCCCTTCCCCTCTATATCCTCTAATATACCCCACAGCAGGGCCCTCTAATAACAGCAGAACTACAAGTCCCAGCATGCATTCCCTTCCTCATTCTTACAGCAAGGTCACCCAACACTGCGCTAGAGTCATGTCATGGGATCATATGGAAACAAATTTGCTGCTGTATGGCTAAGGAGTACAAAATGAAGAAGCGTCATCGTTGCTTCCACCTCCAATAGACACCCCAAGCCTACTGGGCCCAATGCAAAACCCAGTACCGAGTATTGGTCAACCACCGGACACCGGGGGGGGGGCACACCCTGCACAAGGGGAGAGAGCAGCAGTGACCGGCCTTTATTACAGGAGGGGGAGGAGACAAGACCAGTCACCCTGCACAAGGAGAGAGAGCAGCAGTGAGCGGTCTTTATTACAGGAGGGGGCGGAGACAAGACCAGTCCCCCTGCACAAGGAGAGAGAGCAGCAGTGAGCGGTCTTTATTACAGGAGGGGGCATAGACAACACCAGTCACCCTGCACAGAGAGAGAGGACCAGTGACCGGTCTTTATTACAGGAAGCTCCAAGTCTCACATTGGATTACTGCACAGATCTGGAGGAAATACACAAAGCTCACCGAGATTCAGGAAGAACACACACGGCTCTTGTATGAGGACAATACTTGCTGATCCCGGAGTTCAGCTTCAATGCAGCAGATTGGAAGCATCAACAATACGGATAGAAGTGGTCACCTGACTCCGGGTATTCATCCCAGGGTAAACATTCCCACGCTCTACTATTCACTCGCCATTGTCATGAGTAAACAGAGAAGTGTTCGGACCGCCCCCCCCCCTTACCTGGCAGGATTTGGGTTTGCATTGTCACTTTACATGCACAGTTTACCATGACGGAGGTGCAGCTCATTATTGATGGATGAACACTCCCCAATTGTGTGACCCGGAGCCGGCTGTGAAATCACACTCTTGACAACTTCACACTGCAGACGCATTCCGCATTCAGACTGCAAACTGGAACAGGAACTGAGTGTCCCCAACCAGGGAAATTTCCCTTCACTTCCTTCTTTCACTGGGACAGGAAATGAGGGCGAATCTCGCCAACAGGGACAGAGAGGACAACAAACCTCAGGCTGGCCATATATGTAGATTTCTCTTGCTAAGCAGCACTGATAGAGGAATTTGCACTGACCAACGCCTGTCTTAATACCCAAACAGGGATTGCATCTGATTGGATGCAGTCACTGGTTGGCTGACAAGTTTCCATCCAGCTCCTTTCATTTTACAATGGACTTCTTTTGTAGCCGGGTGGTGCCAACTGCTGCTCACCTCTCTCCCGCTCCATGCCGGCTATGGAGTGTCCCTTGGCATCCTCAAGTCTAATGCAAGTCAATGGAGCTCAGACGACATCAGGAGGTCCTTAGACCACCGGAGCCCAGGGGAGAAGAGGTTGCAGGG
>NW_017309081.1:42601-43839 GCF_000935625.1 Nanorana parkeri | reverse complement strand
CTCCTGCTGGGGATCCCTCTAGTGATAATAAAGATCTAAATGGAACATCCAGCAACAGCTGACCTGAATTACAATATAACTAGAACTTATTTGGCAGTGATGTCATTTCTTCCTACAAACATGGGGACAAGTCCACATCAGCGTGCACAGCAGTAACCAATGATGAGGTTTGGTGTCAGTGAACGCTGAGCTGTGATTGGTCATGGCCGGTTGTATAGAAAAGGCCATATGGATGTCAGTGTGAGGAGGAAATGAACCCGTCAATCGAGGATCCTTATCTCCTCCTCTACTGTCCATGATGGATTGTCCCGGCAGAAGCTGTATTGACATTACCCAGAATCCCTCAGTCCTCGCGCACAGTGACTCAGCTTTTACTGGCCCTGATAATATTCCTCTAATAAAGATTGTTATTGTTACCAATGAATCAATATTTGCCAAGTCGCTCCCACTCCCAGATCTGGATCTCTACAGCTGGCTGTGTGATGTGAGCATTGTCTGTGTATTAGATATGAGAGGGCCCCGGGGCCCCAATGTGGGCGGGGACACGTGAAAAACTAAAACTTATGTATTTCTATATAGAATTTCCATAAGTTCCCTCCCCCTCCTAATATCCAGATAGAAGTCTGGACACTTACTTATTGATGCTCCTAGGATGGACTTCCTCAATGTGCTGACACCATTTTACTCGGCACTGTGAATGTGAATTTCCTGGTGTCACCGCTCTCACAGAGCCCGCCTTCTGATCTACAACTCAATGTCTGGACAACGTAACATTATCACTGCTTGCTGGAAGCGGTGCATGATGGGATATGGAGTCTTGAACAATGTAATATCATCATTGCTTGGCTGGAAGCGATGCATTATGGGATATGGAGTCTTGAACAATGTAATATCATCATTGCTTGGCTGGAAGTGATGCATTATGGGATATGGAGTCTTGAACAATGTAATATCATCATTGCTTGGCTGGAAGCGATGCATTATGGGATATGGAGTGTTGAGAAATGGAGATTGCAACACACCAAGCAGCAGGAAAAGAGACGCAAAGCACTCTGGGAATCCAGGAAGTTGTTGGGCTCTGCTGAGTATCTACAGAACGGAATCAGGGAGGAATCTCGAGGAAAAAGAAAACAAAAGATTTAAACATACAATGAGGTTTCCATGGAGCACAGCCAGGGCCGGCCTTAGGGGTGTGCAAGCAGTGCGGCTGCACAGGGCGCCATGGCAACAAGGGCGCC
>NW_017309081.1:37245-40852 GCF_000935625.1 Nanorana parkeri | reverse complement strand
CGCACATTTAAACGTAAATATGCGTCGCATGCGCCAGCACGCGAAAATGACAATTGCGCTACACATGTTACATATCGCCGCGAACGTCGGAATGAGAGCAATAATTGTAGGGCCATCAATCACTGATAACACTAAACTGATGAGCGGTAAAAGCTTTTAAAGTGTCACCTATGGTCAATTTTGTCATGGTAATTTTTTGCGATTTTGCGGGTGCGCGCAATTTTAAAGCATGACATGTTTGGTGTCTATTTACCCGACGTCACCCCGTCTTTTTAAATTTTACCAAAAATATGGGTGATAAATGGGTGTGGTTACTGGGGGTGTGGCCACTGAGGGGTGTGGCCACTGAGGGGCGCTGTAAAGCTTTCTCGCACAGGGCGCCTAAAGGCCTAAGGCCGGCCCTGGGCACAGCCCCCCATTCTCAGGGCGCCCCCCCAGGACATCGGCTGTGTAGTAACATGAGGAAAGCTGCATTGTCATAGAAACGATGAACATTTGTGTAAGATGGAACGGTGATGGGTGCGGCGTGTGTGTCTGCAATGTGTGAATAATGTCGGTGAATGTTGGTGTAGTGGTTGGAGGGTACGCCGGAGGTCAGCAGCAGATGCGTCCACCTTTCGCCTCCGTGTTTAAGGGCCCTGGAGGCTCAGACTCCTCCCACAAACTCGGCTAATATAATTAGCCTCAAACATATATACACACACACACACACACACACGATGATATATAGATTTTACACTCCGGCCTGATCTGTTCCTCTGGGTGCAGCACGCAGATACATTTCTCTATCTTCATCTACACAATATTTCCTCCCCGCGCTTCTAGGAACTTTGTCGCCACTACACCAACATTCACCGGCATTATTCACACAGACACTCCCACATACAGTACACACGCCGCACCCATCGCCGTACTCTGCCACATGTCCTCCAATTGGCAGCGTGCGCAGTGCTGGATATTTCATATTCCACCTTCCGGTTTACACAAATGTTAATCATTTCTATAACAATGTATCCTTCCTCCCATTATCCTATATACGAATATAAATGAGCAGAGAGGCCGGGACACAACGGTCATTCATTCCCCTTGTGGCCTTAGGCAGAGCAAGAACAGAAAGGGGCTTATTCACACCAGTGGGCAGGCATCAATCTGTGCATAATGTGAGTCTGCTGGTGCGCGCTGCACATGCCTGCTCTAGTGCATTGTACAACATATTGCGCTGATTTTTTTACTTTTATGAAAAACTTTATTAAAACTGACAGTTCATCTAACTCAACGTCCGACAGCACGTTATGATGCATTCTAGAGTGTCACAATGCGCTGCATAAATACTGCTGGTCCTGCCAATGATGTCCCCCTTATGCAGCTTCCTGTGATGGGGTGACAACGATGCTGCACTGCTTCTAGATTCCAAGCAGAGTTGTCACCACTATGTAGGGTCTGGGTGCCGATAAAACAATTACTGCGGGTATATATTCATCGGAAAATCATTATATGTGTTTTCAAATGCATCCAATTACCCGAATCTGACTCGGCATCAGCGTCCTCTAATCTGCTGTAGGTCTTGCTGCAAAACGGAAGGGAAGTACTAGGAGCCAATCAGGGTGTGTGTGTGTGTTTCCAAGAAACAGCAGGAGGGAGCAGAGTGATGATCTCATCAGTCTGCTGCTGCCCCTTCACTGTCCAATTATAGGCTGGGGGCGGGGAGGTGACCAGGCTCTGTTTTCTTAGTGCAGTAGAGAAAAATGAGGTAACTGGGCTGGCTGTGTCTTCACATCACATATACCTGTGTGGTTTAGCTTTATCTCATATCCTCTACAACGAGTCTGATTAGTCACTATGAGCAGTAATTCCCCGGATCTTCCTCTTTTCAAGTCCTTCAGAGATGATCCCCATATCACCAACACCCCGATCACTCCGATAGTGACAGCACACAATTACGGAGATCACCGTCATACCCACACCACCTACCATCACCACAATTACACCATCCTCACCCCCAGCGATGACACCACCAGTGGGGTTGCTCTATGGTGGACATGGCGCACAGAGGGCATTACCACCCCCGTGGCACCGTCATGCCCGAGGGCAGCTGGGACGTACCTGCGGAGAAGGTCGGCATCGGCACTTAGTCGCAGAAGCAGAATGCGTGCAAGCGTCTGTAGGAGTGTCATTGATTGCAGAGTGCAGGTGAGAGAGAGAGAAAGAGAGAGAGAGATGATGAGGACAAGACGACATGGACAAATCATCATCACATAGGACAACGGACTCAATGCACAGGAGCACAAGACATGCGTCGGTTACTGTGCGTTCTCTGTATTACAATAGACATTACCGCACACACACACACACACACGCATGATCAGTCCGCCACATGCGTGTCGTGTTTAATGCATGGCGTCATTTTGTATGTTAAAGTGAATTCACAAAGATGATCTTTCAGGTTATCGATCCTCATCGTTCCCATGCCGCATGCTGATGCATGTGAGATTTGGCTGCGTTCAGGCCCAGGGAGGGAGCGAATCCATTAGGGTAAGTGGAAGCCTCATCCTTGTAATTGTGAATTCAGATTTATTATCATCATCTGCAGACCATACATAGGAGATTCAATGAGAAGCCCATGGAGGGGAGCAGGGAGAGGAGTCTTACTGTACAGTATAGTGACCCCCCCTATATATACAGTGGGGCAAAAAAGTATTTAGTCAGCCCCCAATTGTGCAAGTTTTTCCACCCCCCGCCTCTCTCTGACACTCACCCCCGGAATTTGAGCCTTTCCTCGGGTTGCTCTGTGTGTCTGCGTTTCAGGGGAGGAAGTTCTGGGAAAGTTTTCTGCTGCTTATCACTCCTCTGCAGGGTGGGCCGGGGCTCCAGACATGGCCGATGTGACCACAAGGGGGACATATATAACTATACCTCTCCCGATCTGCCTGTGTGCCCGGGGCAAGGAGGACGAGAGCCCAGCTGGCCACAGATCCTCACCAACAATGGCGGATGTCTACCCCATTCACAAGTGTCTGATCCATGGATGGGGATGACGGAGCTCCGGGGACCATCGCTCAGGTATGTGCCGGCATCTGTCATCCTCCAAACTGTGCCCAGGAGGAGAGACACAACAGGAAGCGGGAGGAATTCCCCTCACCGGGACAGGTGTCCCCATTCCCCGTTACTGTGACAACGGCAACATTTTGGATTTCCCTCACTTTCCAAACCTGAGACAAGAGGACACATACAGAGGGTGAATCTCCCCAGCGAGGACACATATAGATGGTGAATCTCCCCAGCGAGGACACATATAGATGGTGAATCTCTTAGCCCTCTCTGCCCCCTCCGTCCTTCTATCATACCCCAATCCACCCTCCGTCCTTCTATCATACCCCAATCCACCCTCCGTTCTTCTATCATACCCCAATCCCCCCTCTGTCCCTCTATTATATCCCAGTAGAAAGGCATCATGGCACACCCACAAACCAGCATGTAAAACAACTTGTCTCACCACTAAGGACAATGACAGAGGTTTGGATACACGTCTTCTGCAAAGGATGTGTAAGCCGCACAATCCCCCCTCCGTCCTTCTATCATACCCCAATCCCCCCTCTGTCCCTCTATT
>NW_017309081.1:35579-36853 GCF_000935625.1 Nanorana parkeri | reverse complement strand
CCCTCCCCTATACCCCAATCCCCCCTCCGCCCCTCTATTATACCCCAATCCCCCCTCTGTCCCTCTATTATACCCCAATCCCCTCTCTGTCCCTCTATCTGCACTACAGTAAAAATAGAACCCGGACCATCTGCAGGAGAACAACTAATAGACGGTAAGATTCCATTCCTGACATTCCACACAACACGATTCTATGAAACCAAAACACAACTCCCCCGGAAATCACTGCGCCGCCGTGCAGAACACATTACATAACAGGGGAATTATATCACCAAAACACTGCCGAGGACGCACAACACCCCAATTCTCAGTATCAGTTCTTATTCTGTGTGTATATATGCACAAATACTGAGAATGACCCCCGGCATACAGGACAAGAGAAGTGGTACTGTGCAGAGTCCGTACATACAGAATAAGAACAGATACCGAGAATGACACCCGGTGTTGCTGCCCCTCCCCCTCCCCTCATTATTAAGCAATAGAAGGAAATGTCTCCTGAGGGCTCGGCACGTATAACAGATCTCCGCGCCCCATGATACACCCTTCTGCACAGTACAACTTCCTGTATGTGGCTGGTTGGGGGCGCTCTGCACCCGCAGGTACATTGGTATTGTGGGCAGTGATGGGGTCACCCGTGTGCGGTCCTGGACTGAGCTCAGCTCTTTGTACAACTTCCTGTCCAATCAGAGAGCAGCTCTCCTCAGCCAGGTCACATGTCGTATTCTCTTACATGGACATTATTGGTTGTGGACTATGGGGGGGGGGGGGCTGAGCGGGGAAATGTCAGAGGACCAGATCTGTGGCGGCGGGAGATGAATCACATGGGGGCTGTTGCATCTGACTTCTCAATCTGAAAATGCGTGTTGCCGACTGCTTAGGAATCCCTAACCCGACATTGCCGATGATGACTTCCTCCTGACAATGCGTGTTGCCTGGCTATTCATCTGCCACAATGGGATCAATGCTCTGAGCGGCAGACACAGCAGAGGTTTGTAGATCTCACAGAGTATGTAGCTGCATAATATCCTGCACTGCTGTGTAATGTGTTGCTGGGATTTGTAGTCCTCCATAGCTGGCGGTATTCTGCATTGCCAATAGCGCAACCTGACAGGCGCTGCGACTGATAAGTTACACCTAGAGGGGAACTTATCAAAACTGGAGCCGAAAAAGTCTGGAGCAACCAATCAGCATCCACCTTTCATTTTCAAATCTTAACTGTACAAAACGATGAGAGAAGCTGATTGGCTGCCATGGGCAGCTGCTCCAGTTCTTGT
>NW_017309081.1:14659-35554 GCF_000935625.1 Nanorana parkeri | reverse complement strand
CAGAAGTTCCTTCCACCTTCTGGGGCTCCACCCCGGGGAAGGCAGGAGGGGGTATACTGGGTAACCAGCAGCACCCCAAATCATCCAGCCCCTGGTGCAGGAAAGGGTTAATACAATCTGACAGCACCCCTTTCCCCTCCCCCATCAATGACAGGAGGAGGGGCCCCGCGGGGCCTGGATGGGGAAAGTTGGGTGTGGGAGCCCCCGGGGTACGGGGAGAAAAGAGTTAATAGCTCGCCCCATCGCCCTACAAACCCTGCCCAGGGGTGACCCCAATCCGGGCGTGTCTGGCAGGGGAAGAGACCGCAGAGACATACTCACACTGTGCAGAGCGGAATCCTGATTGCAGCCTCGCCCTCCTCCGCCCGCTGTCAGCCCGCCGGACACTCGGAGAGCAGAGCGGAGTGTATATGTGTATACAGGGAGGACCGGGGAGGGGATTCCCAGCAACACAGGCAGCTGGATACCACAGACACCCCTCCCTGACTGCAGCCTGCCAGAGGGCGGAGCCACCCTGAAACCCCTCCCTCAGTGCAGCCTGCAAGAGGGCGGAGCCACCACAGAGCTGCCTTTCACTTAAAGGGACAGCAGCCCCTCTATACATCTGCAGAGTCCTAACTCCTCTGTCCTTAAATATGAAAATAACATTGTATCAGAGTGACATTGCTGACTGAGTACAATGTATCCGACTTCTATGTCATCCCTAAGCCGTCCCCCATCTTATATCCACACTACCAACACAGGAAACAATGTCTGTAGTATTCGTACAAACATCCCAGTATCACTTCCTGTATGCCGGGTGTCATTCTCAGTATCTGTTCTTATACTGTATGTATGGACTCTGCACAGTAACACTTCTCTTGTCCTGTATGCCGGGTGTCATTCTCGGTATCTGTTCTTATTCTGTATGTATGGACTCTGCACAGTACCACTTCTCTTGTCCCGTATGCCGGGTGTCATTCTCGGTATCTGTTCTTATTCTGTATGTATGGACTCTGCACAGTACCACTTCTCTTGTCCCGTATGCCGGGTGTCATTCTCGGTATCTGTTCTTATTCTGTATGTATGGACTCTGCACAGTACCACTTCTCTTGTCCCGTATGCCGGGTGTCATTCTCGGTATCTGTTCTTATTCTGTATGTATGGACTCTGCACAGTACCACTTCTCTTGTCCCGTATGCCGGGTGTCATTCTCGGTATCTGTTCTTATTCTGTATGTATGGACTCTGCACAGTACCACTTCTCTTGTCCCGTATGCCGGGTGTCATTCTCGGTATCTGTTCTTATTCTGTATGTATGGACTCTGCACAGTACCACTTCTCTTGTCCCGTATGCCGGGTGTCATTCTCGGTATCTGTTCTTATTCTGTATGTATGGACTCTGCACACTAACACTTCTCTTGTCCTGTCTGCTGGGTGTCATTCTCGGTATCTGTTCTTATCCTGTATGTATGGACTCTGCACAGTACCACTTCTCTTGTCCCGTATGCCGGGTGTCATTCTCGGTATCTGTTCTTATTCTGTATGTATGGACGCTGCACAGTATCACTTCTCTTGTCCTGTATGCCGGGTGTCATTCTCAGTATCTGTTCTTATTCTGTATGTATGGTCTCTGCACAGTACCACTTCCTGTTTTCTCGGTATGTGACTTTACATATAATTTGTGGTTTCCGGGGATGAATAATTGTTACATTGTGTGATTCATATGAATGTAATTTTGATGGGTGATGACGGTGGGGGGAGGGGAGGGGGGATGTAAAAGTCATTGTGCGGTTGGTGATTTTGAGGACTGACAGACTCCATGGATGGGAGGCTGAGGACTGACAGACTCCATGGATGGGAGGCTGAGGACGGGTATTGGTGATATTGGTCACTGAGTTTGTTTGTGTAAATGTCAGAAATGTTGATTTGTACATTTTTAGCTGTTTTGTTTCTTTTGCCTTGAGGAAGGGACCCTGCGTGGCCCCGAAACGTCGGCTCTTTTTGATTGTCGTGACACAATCGTCCAATAAAAAGGACTTATTCATTTTGAATTATTTTTGAGTGCTGGTGACCTATCTTCTTCTACTTTGTTTCTTATTCTCACTTTGCCAGATGAAAACATTGAGCTATATAATAATCCCGCCCACATTATAGATGTTCTCGTAAGAAAGCCAAAACCTCACTTTTACTTTCCCACATATTAGGGATCCACGGATACTGGTATCGGTGCCGAGTATTTGTACCCAATGCTCCGATGCCTAGCTCAATACCCGAGCTTCCGGTATCAGGAATCCGGGCGGCGGGTCATTACACGCTGCCTGGCTAGTGGCTACCTGATTGACCAGAAAGCCAGCTCTATGCTCCCTTGTCACTTGTGATGAGAGAGCATGGAGCTGGCTTCCCAGCCAATCACAAAGCCGGGCAGCGTGTAATGACTCGCTGCCCGGTTTCCTGATTGGTCGGGAAGCTGGCCCATCAGGAAAACAGGCGCCGTGTAATGACGCGAGGCCCGGCTCTCTGATTGGCCCGGAAAGCGGGCTTCATGCTCCCTCATCACCTTGTGACAAGGGAGCATGGAGCTGAATTCCTGGCCAATCAGGAAGCTGGGTAGTGGCAGAACTACCAGGGTCGCAGAGGTCGCAGCCGCGACCGGGCCCTGGAGTTCCACCACTTAGAGGGGGCCCAGGACAGGAGGACGGGGCCCTGTAGTAACCGCTGATTACCAGGATATTTAATATCCCGGTAACCGCTAACATCAGTACCGGGACTTCTTACTCCTGTCCTGGGCCCTGCGTGCTTCACGCTGCTCCCCTCACCTTGTTCCGGGCGCAGCGTGAAGTATGATCGGGCCGGCGCAGCAGCCAATGAGTGGGAAGCGAATTATCCCCGCCCCCTCATCACACAGAACTGCTGCCGACCGTAGCACTGCCTGTGTTCTATGGAAAGCTCCAACTCCCTGGGTGTCAGAGGCCTGCTGCTGACACGAAGGGGGAGTTATAGGGAGCTGGGAATATGAAGGGGACATGCGAGAGGAGAGTGTTGGGTCCGGGAGCGGAAAGCTGGGGAAGAGAAGGGGGGAAGCTGGGGACATGAAAGGGGGGGGGGCCTTCATGAATTCTTGCACCGGGGCCCTGAGGTCACTAGTTACACCTCTGAAGCCAGGTGCTGCATCATTACACGGTGCCCAGTTTCCTGATTGGCCAGAAAGCAGGCTCCATGCTTTCACATCACCTGGTGAGGAGACGCATGGGGACGGCTTCCCTGCTGATCGGGAAGCCGGGTGGCGAGTCATTACACGCCGCCTGGCTTCCTTAATGGGACTTCAGGTACTAAGTATCGGCGAGTATCAAAAAAAATAATAACGGTACTTCTACTCGATACCGAAAAACTGGTATGGGTGCATCCCTAATAAATATTCAGGGTTGAGGTTTATTAACATTTTTGGATTGACGGGGAGCACTGGAGTTATTCAATAATGAAATGAATCCTCAAAAGTCCAACTTGGGTGATAATTGTGCGCGCAGTGTAGTACACCCCTGTATGTCTCTTCTACAATAGATGCCTCTTACCGGTCTGCCAGCAATGCGTCTTCTGAATGCATGCACAGCTCCGTGTACATTCCCAGCATGCCTCGGGGGATGAATGAACTCCCATGTACATGAGTTACATCTTCACCAAGCATGGTGGCCAAGGACACCAAACCCAGAAGAAGACGTTAGCGACGGCCATGATCACGGCCGTCATATCCCCAGCCAGCGTGGTCCTTTTGGCAGGTAGCTCTGATGCTGGGTGCGGACCCTTTAAGGGGAATAGATAGTGAACTTGTCCTTTAAGGGCCGTTCAGAAATCTCCACTGCGGTGAGCTACTCCCACGTCACATTTCCATTAGCATTGCACTGACGCCTTTATGTTTCGTGTCTCCCTTACAATTGCCCTCGGGGGGGTCTCTCTGGCTGGTCACACGGAAGCCGATTCTGGAACACTGAGAACCATGAACGGCTCAGATCTGAAATGTCACCTTACTGACAGCCGTGGGGTCCTTTGTCAGGGGCTTGAAAGAGAACATGTACTCAAACATTTATGGACACAAGCTGTACGGTGTGACCTTCATAGGCCAGAAAAGCCCCTTCTGTGCCCCCTCCCTGATTTAGCTTCACTTTGTCATTGCGATGTGAATTGCCCTGGTGAAGCTCTGCCAGCTACCAATGAGAGCGGCCTTACTGACCACTGAGATAGTTGGACAGGAGTTGGCAGGTTTAGTTATGGTGACTGAGAAAGTAGGAAAGTGACACTAGATCAGAGAGGTGCACAGGAGAAGCCTTGACCAAGACCAGGATGGCCTGGGGGACGGGGGTGAAATCAAGGTTACATTAACTGGGGTGGGACTGGGGGGGCATAGCATAAAGGGTTACATGGACCAGGGTGGAAAGGGTAGGATGAAGGGTAAAACAGCCTGGAAAGTTCAGGATTAATGGAGGGTACAAGACCTGCGGCAGAGGGGGGTAGGATTGAGGGCTACACAGACAGGGGTAGGGGGCACACGATGAAGGGTTACGAGGACTGATGATGGAGGGTTAGATGGTCCTTGGTGGGGTAGCATGGAGGGTTACATGGAGCAGAGCAGGACTAAGATGTGGGATTACTGGACCAGGAAGGAGAGGGTAAGATGGAAGGTTACACAGACTAGGATGGGGGGAAGGATAGAGGTTTACATGAACTGAGGGTGACGGATTGAGGGTTACACAAACAGGAGCAGAGGGGGGGGGATGGAAGATGTAGCTTGAAGGTTTACATGGACCATAGCGGAGGTGGTAGGACGGAGGGTTACATGGACCATGGTGCAGATAGGGCAGGATGGAGGGGTACATGGACCATGGTGCAGATAGGGCAGGATGGAGGGGTACATGGACCATGGTGCAGATAGGGCAGGATGGAGGGGTACATGGACCATGGTGCAGATAGGGCAGGATGGAGGGGTACATGGACCATGGTGCAGATAGGGCAGGATGGAGGGGTACATGGACCATGGTGCAGATAGGGCAGGATGGAGGGGTACATGGACCATGGTGCAGATAGGGCAGGATGGAGGGGTACATGGACCATGGTGCAGATAGGGCAGGATGGAGGGGTACATGGACCATGGTGCAGATAGGGCAGGATGGAGGGGTACATGGACCATGGTGCAGATAGGGCAGGATGGAGGGGTACATGGACCATGGTGCAGATAGGGCAGGATGGAGGGGTACATGGACCATGGTGCAGATAGGGCAGGATGGAGGGGTACATGGACCATGGTGCAGATAGGGCAGGATGGAGGGGTACATGGACCATGGTGCAGATAGGGCAGGATGGAGGGGTACATGGACCATGGTGCAGATAGGGCAGGATGGAGGGGTACATGGACCATGGTGCAGATAGGGCAGGATGGAGGGGTACATGGACCATGGTGCAGATAGGGCAGGATGGAGGGGTACATGGACCATGGTGCAGATAGGGCAGGATGGAGGGGTACATGGACCATGGTGCAGATAGGGCAGGATGGAGGGGTACATGGACCATGGTGCAGATAGGGCAGGATGGAGGGGTACATGGACCATGGTGCAGATAGGGCAGGATGGAGGGGTACATGGACCATGGTGCAGATAGGGCAGGATGGAGGGGTACATGGACCATGGTGCAGATAGGGCAGGATGGAGGGGTACATGGACCATGGTGCAGATAGGGCAGGATGGAGGGGTACATGGACCATGGTGCAGATAGGGCAGGATGGAGGGGTACATGGACCATGGTGCAGATAGGGCAGGATGGAGGGGTACATGGACCATGGTGCAGATAGGGCAGGATGGAGGGGTACATGGACCATGGTGCAGATAGGGCAGGATGGAGGGGTACATGGACCATGGTGCAGATAGGGCAGGATGGAGGGGTACATGGACCATGGTGCAGATAGGGCAGGATGGAGGGGTACATGGACCATGGTGCAGATAGGGCAGGATGGAGGGGTACATGGACCATGGTGCAGATAGGGCAGGATGGAGGGGTACATGGACCATGGTGCAGATAGGGCAGGATGGAGGGGTACATGGACCATGGTGCAGATAGGGCAGGACGGAGGGTTACATGAACCATGGTGCAGATAGGGCAGGATGGAGGGTTACACCGACTGGGGCATAAAGTTGCAGGGACCAGGATGCAGAAAGGAAAGGGTGGAGGATTACATGAACCAGAGCAGAGGGGGTAGAATGAAGGGTAACACAGACCAGGGTCGAGGGGGAGAAGGGTTGCATGGGGGAGTAATGTGGTCACGGGATGGAGGGGGTAGGATTGAGGGTTACATGGACCAGGGTGCAGATAGGGTAGGATTGAGGGTTACACCAACTGGGACAGAGTTACCTGGACCAGGTCGGAGAGGGTAGAATGAAGGGTAACATAGACCAGGGTGGAAGGGGTGGGTGGCATGGACCCGGGGGGAGAGAGTAATGTGGTTGGTATAGGGTGGAGGGACAAGGGACACAGACCGGGGTGGAGGGGGTAGGATGGAGGGTTACATGGACCAGGGTGCAGATAGGGTAGGATTGAGGGTTACACCAACTGGGACAGAGTTACCTGGACCAGGTCGGAGAGGGTAGAATGAAGGGTAACACAGACCAGGGTGGAAGGGTTGGGATGAAGGGTTGCATGGACCCTGGGGGAGGGGTAATGTGTATGGTATAGGGTGGAGGGTTACATGGACCAGGTCGGAGGGGGTAGTATGGAGGGTTACGTGGACCAGGGAGAAGGGGTATTATAGAGGGTTACATGGATTAGAAGGGGGGAGGGGTAGTTGGTAGGATGGAGGGTAACATTGACCAGGGTGTAGGACTTGGAATGGAGGATTGCATAGACAGGGATGGCCCGGGGGCGCTCCTCCGGCCCGCACACATCCGGCATTGCCTCTTCAGCTCAGGATGGGACGGCACAGAACTGGTTTCTCAGCTTTTGACACAAAATTTGCAGCGTGGCCGAGCCGTCTCCTGTGGACGGGGGCCCCTCCCTGTGCAGGTATGTGTGTAATGTGGGAGCGCAGGAGTCCTGATACTAATACCTTACAACTACTGCTCACACTGCGGGATGATTCCCCGGGGCGGAGGGGAAGGCAGCAGGAAGACTCCACACAAGAACCTCCATTAGAGGCTGCAGAGATAGATTTATACAAATAATATCTTCACCTCTATGACGTCCTCCATGCTGAGGCTGGACAGACCTCTTCTTCATTCCTCCATCGATGGATTTGCATTTATGTCCATCCAGTCCTGAGATTAACACAGCCTTGCCCAGCAGGGGAGGGGACCTAAACTTTCTCTGCTGCTGTTTCACTTTTACTTACATGTCTGCTCCCTGAAAGGAGAAACAGCAGACTGATGAGTCCCGCCCCCCCCGATCTCTACTGTACAGGGACTGAAAGCAGCTGATACCAAGAGCACTCGGGAGGAGGGATACAATCCAGGCAACACCGACCTAAGCACCCCAGCGTTGACTTACTAGATCAAGAGGGTGGTCACAAGACCAGTCACCCCGCTAACAGAGAAGGTCTGGCAGTGACCAGTCTGGAACCCGCTACCTCATAGCGCTATGAAGGGTAAGTACACCAGCGCTGCCTTGCTAGAACAAGAGGGCGGTAACGTGACCAGTCACCCCACTCATGGAAAGAGTCTGCCAATGACTGGTCTTCATTGCTGGAACCCGCAACCCTGTAGTGCTATGAACGGGGAAGTAAACCAGCGTTGCCTTAGACGGCGGTCACATGACCAGTCACCCCGCTAACAGAGAGGGTCTTCATTGCTGGAACCCGCTACCTTATAGCGCTGAAGGTTAAGTACACCAGCGCTGCCTTACTAGAACAAGGGGCGGTCACATGACCAGTCACCCCGCTAACAGAGAGGGTCTGGCAGTGACCGGTCTGCATTGCTGGAACTCGCTACCTTATAGCGCTGAAGGTTAAGTACACCAGCGCCGACTTACTAGAACAAGGGGCGGTCACATGACCAGTCACCCCGCTAACAGAGAGGGTCTGGCAGTGACCGGTCTGCATTGCTGGAACTCGCTACCTTATAGCACTGAAGGGTAAGTACACCAGCGCCGACTTACTAGAACAAGAGGCGGTCACATGACCAGTCCCCCCGCTAACAGAGAGGGTCTGGCAGTGAGCGGTCTTCATTGCTGGAACCCGCTACCTTACAAGAACAATACAAGACTGCGACACGCAAGGCAGCCACTGTGTTGAAATCCTCTCAGCGGAGTTCAGCTTTAAGGTTCCCGCCTTCACGTGGCCCCCGCAGGTGGTTTCTGAAGATGAAACGTTTTTTTTATTTTTTGTGGTTGTCTATCAAAGTTTTTATTGGTTATAAGTGATGGTCACATTTCTTTGCATCATACAAATGAATACAGAACCGCTCCCACACGTGATTCCGCATTGCCCAGACCCCCCCGCTTCCACACGTGACGGAGATGTTATCTGACCGTACCCGCCATGGTTACATATCTGCGGTTTATTTGCGCTTACATGATACAACATCATTGAAAACTCAATAAATATACGTTTTAAAAATAAATTAAAAAAAAAAAAAAAGCCGGGCCCCCGGAAATTTTTGGGGGGCCCCGAGGTGCGACCATCTGAAATGAGAAAGACGTATTTCCCAGCAATAAAGAATAAATCCTACCCCAAAATAAAATAAAAGAAACCAATTTGTTGTTTAATGGCAGTAGTGCAGAAGTCACGTCAGTACAGGGACACGGGTCAGTGGTGGAATGACATTACATGGCGCAGAGACGGGTCAGGCTGCGTCACTCTGCGGATTCCGCAACCCATGCGGCGGGTGACGGCGGATGGATCGCATAATGCCGGGTGACATATATATATATAATCTACAACATAGAGAGCTATGTACGTCCCGGCTACCTCTCGGAAACATCGCGACCAGCACATCGTGAAGCTCCACCCAGGGGGAGGGGTCTGTCCTCATTTTAGGTTATTCCGCTAAATGTCTCACGAGTTACACTCAGAAAGCCGCTATGAAGAAAAAAAGACGCTCGGGTCTGACACAGTCTTAGGGCTGCTGTGACGCCAACGTACAAACTCATCGCCGTTAAACAAGTCCCGATTAGGCCGATTGCCTTGTAGGTCCATTGTCCCCCCAGAGTGGCTTCCATCCCCGGGGACGCCACCGGCGGCATTGTAGTAGTCCGCTGTGAAAACCGCCGGCAGAGAAAGAAGAACCATCGTCCCAGGAGGTCCATGGTGGGTAAGTGGAGGCCGAGGAGAGGATAGCGGCTCCAGGTGTGTGCAATGCAGCATCAATCATTGAATACGTAGTAGAGTCCCGCTCTGTTAGGGGAGGGTTTAGTGTCACCAGAGGGGGGGCGCTGTTCCATCTCAGAGGCTGGCAAAGTGTCCACTACAGTACAGCAGAAGAGAAGACTAAAACTGCAAAAAACGCATCCAAATGTAACACACTAAAAGATGTAATACAAACCAAACGCACCAAAACGCCGCACTACACCGACACACATCATCCGTCGCTATGTATTCCCATACAACCACATCACTGTGTATCCCCATACAACCCCATCACCACATCACTGTGTATCCCATACAACCCCATCACTGTGTAGTGTGTATCATTATATCACACACTGCGCTACACCACAATGTGTACACACTACATCCCCCCCCCTCACGCTGCTACACGTAATCTGCACGCATTACATTACCCACCCCGCCTCACCTCACACAGAACTTGTAATCATCATTATACTACCACACACACTCTGCACTGCCCACCTCCTATCACACAATAAAAAAAATACAATTTCTTGTTCTGATTTTGTCGTCTCCATCACACCCTTTTATCCCGGGACACGCACACCCCATAGCTTATTCCAGTGATTATTCAGTCTTTGCACTGCGCTCCTCCCGCACTTATGGCCGCAGCCAATCACTGTATGTACACTGCAGCTTTACACTCACTCCTGGGTTTGGATAAAATGCAAATCAAATTAAATCAAATCCGCACCAACGTTGTATATTATAACTCCATGGCACTTGGTTCCAGCACATCGGCTGTTACACTCATAAGTGCTCAGACAATTCGGGGGGTCTATTCATACTTGCAGGTCAGCCCCCCAATTCTCAGCAAGGTCCCGGAACCACCTCGGTCCCTCCTTACACTCCCAGCGGACACGGACGCTCCCTTACCAGCAAGGAGGATCGTCTCCTATCTTCTGTGGCAGCCATACTGTCTTTTTGCACAGCTTGCGTGGGATCCCACTCTACATATGGAATGTCGCTTCCACAGTAGTGGTGATGCAAACATTGACAGGAAAGTGATATCCCTTGGGTAGTATATTTTATTAAAAATGTAATTACTATCAAAATAACGTCAGAGCCAGAAGCATATCCGACGCGTTTCATCAGTTGGCCTAACCACAGGCCTCGCTGGCACCAAGGGGAGCCCAGTACCATTTCTGACCCATTTTTTACAGTTGACTTTCTCACTGGTACCCAACATGTTTCATGAGTTGAACGCATCAAAGGCCTTGCTGCTATTTGGGGGAACCCAGCAACATACCTGATGTGTTTCTTCCGTTGACTATTACAGGCCTAGCTGGTATCCGGGGGAGTCGGGAGTATAATGAGGAAGAGAGCCAATTCTGGGACCTTGCTGAGAATCCTCAAGTTGGGAAGATGATCTACGAGCGTGTTTAGACCCACGTGAATGCCGGTCTCAGAATTTGTGACGAGTGCAAGAGCAGATGGACAGAAATAAAGTGCCACCAAGTTCCGATATAGAACACCGGAGCAGCTAGGATATAGATTTGAATGTTATCCCCGTGACAATAACAGTATCGTACTGTCATACTACAAGTGTATACACTGACACAGCAGTGCCAGGCTCCAGTGCATGCCTCGCGTGAAGTACCAGCCTCCAACATGCGGTCGCAGTGCTCACCCACCGTGCCAGCCTCTCTCGATGCCCACAGTGCCCGCCCTCATGGAGCAGCAGTAGTTTTCCACAATAGCTTAAAATCACAAAACAAAAACAGAGCAGACAGCAGGAGTGCAATGATTTCCTCTAACACAGAACATAGACAGCAGGCAGCGTCTGTGCAAACACCAAATATTCGTCCGTATACTGTACAGAGAGCAGCAGGCGAGCGGACGGCCCGAGACATTGTCAGTCTATAGGGGACCGGCTTCCTAGCACGCAGGCTGACGGGAGCCCCCCCCAGAAATGGGAGGGCCTGGGTCCCCGGGTACAGGGCAGAGGAGATGGGAGTGTTTGTAGTATGTGCAGTATTACGCTCCTCTCTCCTCCGCTTGATGTCACTGGTGAATCTCGTTCTCGATGAGACTGTCCTCGCATGACTGGAACTCGGCATCTTGCGTATTGTCTGCGTTGATCATCTCCTCGTCCTGGGAGCCGGGTTCCTCGCTGTCCCCTGCCGGCTCGCTGTCCGCTGAAGAGTCTTGGAGGACCTGAGCGATGTATTTCTAGGAGGAGAAAAAGGACACGGGTCAGCTGTAGGATAAAATGTCACCCGAGGGTCCCGAAGCCTTGCCTGCTATTGCCCCCATCCTAACAAATGTTAGGTGACCCCGGTCCGAGATCAGAGCAAAGAACCCTGCTAAGCTCAGAGAAAATCACTCCACAAGGCCGGGCCTGGCATCTGGAACGCTCCTACGTCTTGATTTAAAGTAAAATTCCAGTTTTGTTAAAGTATTATTAAACCCTCAGGGGAAAAAGCAGAATTCATTGACGCCTCGTAATCACCATTACGTTTTTTGTGCATCTTTTCTTTTCAGCAGTCTATCCAATTGGATGCCTTCCTCTGAAAGGGTGGCTGTGCTGCCATCCGGGGCCTCTCTGGAGCCCCAGTGTAGCCACCTTAATGTGCATGCTCCCCGCTGGGCTCAAGCATGGGCAGCACTGAAGCCCTTGTTCTAAGTCACTCCCCTGCTCCTCCCACAAGGCCACTGATTGACAGAAGGTCTATTCCAACTACAGATATTCCTCACTTTACCTGCTTTGCGACCTCTCGCACTTACGACCAGCTCTCCGACCTTACGTGTGGGAACGTGGCAGAGGCAGTGCGACGTCTCGCCGGCGGAAGTGCTGTACTCCGTTCTCCACTGCGGGTCTCGGTAAGTACTTTATTGACCCATTTACAGTACACTGTACAGTACTGTACATCTACAACACTATACAGTACTGTACTAATGCAGTTATACAGTTCCTCGCTTAATGACCTGGTCGTAGGAACGGAACTCGGTTGTTAAGTGAATACCTGTACCCTCCTGAGCCCTTTACAAGTCACTCCCCTGCTCCTCCCACAAGGCCACTGAGTGACAGCAGGTCTATTCCAACTACTGTACCCTCCTGAGCCCTTGATATAAGTCACTCCCCTGCTCCTCCCACTAGGCCACTGAGTGACAGCAGGTCTATTCCAACTACTGTACCCTCCTGAGTCCTTTACAAGTCACTCCCCTGCTCCTCCCACAAGGCCACTGAGTGACAGCAGGTCTATTCCAACTACTGTACTCTCCTGGTCCCTTGATATAAGTCACTCCCCTGCTCCTCCCACAAGGCCACTGAGTGACAGCAGGTCTGTTCCAACTGCCCTCCTGAGCCATTGCTCCAAGTGATCTTCCTTCTCCTCCCCCCAACGGGCCCGTGACTGGCAGCAGCTCCCTCCCAGCCTTGCATCCTTTCTTTTCAGCAGCATCCGTTTTGATGCCTACTATACTTCCTCCTATAGGGTGGCTACGCTGCCCTTTGCTGGAGCCCCAGTGTAATATGCATGCTCCTGACCAGGCTCCAGCACGGGCAGCACTGAAAACCTTTGCCCTCAGTCACTCCCCAGCCGCTCCCACCAGGCCAGTGATGGACAGCAGCTACCTTCTATCTACCATCCTGAGCAAGCAACATGGCTGCGGATGTGAAGGGTGAACGCTCTCTGACTGGAAGTCCAGTGAACAGACAACAAAAGCATCTGGATCGCACATGTTTGGTGCAAAATTACTATAGTAAATCAATGATTCAAGTGGAACTAGAGGGAACGTTTTCTCTTTTTGGGGGTTTAATTCTACTTTAACAAATAGAAAAATGTATTGCAGATTCTTGACTGCTTCTGTTGTGTACATACGGAGATGGGCCATTTCAGTGTACTAGCTGAAATCTTTCTAAATGAGTGCTAAGTGGAGTGATTGCACACGATCAGCCCCCTGTGTTGTAATTGGCGACAATGCACACACTTCATATGTATACTACTCTGTGGCAGCATATCACCACGGAGAACACCAGGAATACCAGATTCCACGGCTGCCTGGGATTTGCACTCAATCCCTGTGTAAATGAGGAAAGACGGTGAGCTGATTACAGGAACAGGAGGGTGAGGACTCTGGCAGTATCTGAGCATAAATTGTATGAAACTGCCACAAGGAGGAGATTTTTATTGGTTTTAGAACCTGGATGTAAAGGATGCAGACATAAGACTTACCGCCGACTTCTGAGAAGCTGTATTAGTGGATGGGCGGCCATTTTGTGTTCCGTCCACAGCGTTCACTTCTGTGTGATCGATCTGATTGGAGAGAACAGGGAATGATGAGAGACGGGTTCAGCGCCAGTCTTATGACTTAGTGGGACAGTACAATGTAAAGAGGACTGTCAGGGACATGATAGTGACTGTTGCTTAAAGGTCCGGCTCCCCCTATCTTCCCCTAACATCCGCTGCTCGCTCTAACCGATCAATGGCATTAGAACAAAAACCGAAAAACCTACCTACATGCCCTTCTTACTTACCTAAAGCTGCCATCACATGACTCTCTAATCCAGAGTCTTCGGTTTATAGTCGGTGGGGACCTTTGCCCTTTCTACTGGCTGTCCAGCGGCGGGTTCCTCTCAGGATCTAGAAGGGGAGTGATGTCAGTTCTGGGTTCCTTCTTCAGATGTCCACATCACTGACTGCATGACATGGACACTTCCTATCGACTGTTCAATGGTGGGTTCCTCTCAGGATATAGAGCAGTAATGTCAGAAGCAGGTTCCTTTCAGGGCCCAAAAAAGGAGTGATGTCAGCACTGGCGTCCTTCTTCAGATGCCCACATCACTGACTGCATGATATGGACACTTCCTATTGGCTGTCCAGCGATCGGTTGCTCTGAGGACCCAGAAGAGCAGAGATGTTAGCGGCGGGTTCCTTTCATGATCCAATTAACGATTGATGTCAGCACAGGGGTCCTTCTTCAAATGTCCACATCTCTGGCTGCATGATATGGACACTTCCTATTGGCTGTCCAGCGGCGGGTTTCCCTCAGGACCCAGAAGTGGAGTAATTTCAGAGTCAGGGTCCTATTTGCGGCCCAGTGGCAGTTTGCTTTCAGCATGCCAAAAAGTAGTGATTTCAGTTCTAGGGGCCTTTTTGAGGTGTCCACATCACTGCCTCTGTGACATGGACACTTCCTATTGGCTGTCAAGCAGAGGGGGGTTCTCTCAGGATCTAGAAGAGGAGTGATGTCAGTGGAGGGCTCCTCTCAGGTTGCAAAAAAAGGAGTGATGTCAGCGGTGGGGTCCTTCTTCAGGTCTTCACATCCCCGACTGCATGACATGGGCACTTCCTTTTGGCTGTCCAGCGGCGGGGCCCTTTCAGGAATGACACCAGCACAAGGGAACCAACCGTCGCAGGCCCATCTGCAGTGCTGGATCAGTGATCCACTGCACCTGGAAATGGTGCCGGCGAGGGACCTGGGTGGCGGACTTAGGCAAGTATATCTTGCTTCATAAGGTAAAAAAACATGCAGGGTGGGCTACAGGGGTTGACCAGAGATGGCCTTTAAATAAAAATGAGATCACAAGCTGCATCTGAAAAGGAGATTAGACTTGCCTCCCCTTCTGCCTGCGTCCAGAACACTGCTCTAAAGAGAAGCTATGATAAGTCTGTGCAGGTGTCAATCTTATGTTCTGTGTCAAACTCAATGGTTCCTCCCGGGTTGGTGAGAGGAGCCACAGTGTGAAGTGGGGGACACGAGAGATTGACACTCCAGAGGTGTCGGTTTCTGCACAGACTTTAAGTTCAGGGTTTCTCTTTAGAGCCGCGTTCAGGGGCGCAGGCAGCGGGAGAGTCCATAAAAGACACACGAGGAGAGGAGCAGAGCTCACCCGGTAATTGTGGGCACTCAGGTACTTGAAGTGGCCGAAGCAGACGTGGGACAGGCAGATAACGATGGTGATTACCAGGACCACAAACGTGAACATGGAGGTGGGAGCCAGGAAACCTGGAAAGACAAATAAAAACCGTGTGAAAAACAAACAACTCAGAGTCAGGACAGACAACAGAGCGCACTGGGCACTAGAACACGAGCACATGGGGCAGCACGGTGGCTCAGTGGTTGGCACTCCGGCCTTGCAGCACTGGGGTCCTCAGTTTTAATCCAGGCCAGGATACTATCTGCAAGGAGTTTGCGTGTTCTCCCTGTGCTCATGTGGGTTTCCTCTGGGTACTGGGTTCCTCCTACATGCCAAAGACATGCTGGTAGGTTAATTGTGTGTTAATAGTGTGTGTATGACATAGGGACATGAGATTGTAAACATGGACTAATAAAGCACTGCATACATTGTTGGCAATATACAAATGCCTATCATATATAAAATAAGTGCATCAGTCCCTTGTACATACATGGTCACATGGCTTCCTGTTTTGAGGAAGTGGGGGGCGTCCACATTCACCTTGAGTGGAAGTTGGCACTGTCTCGTGAACTTGCACTTATAGGAGACGTATTGGGGAGAGTAAAAATGTACTCTCCCCAATACGTAGAGCCGGCGTGTGACTCTACAGGTGTCTCTGCATTGCGCCGCATTTTGGAAAAATAATTTTTACTGCGCAAAACTGCGTTTCAGGGCGCAAAGAAAAGAAATGCTAATTAATCATTACAGTGTTTGATCAGCAGAGACTTTACATTTTTTTTTCCAGGCAAGAAAATCCAAAAACAGAAAAATAGCAAAACACAAAAGTGTGACTCCAGCCCCAGGGCAGAACTGCTCATCCTCCCTATACAGCTGAGCCTCCTGTCCATTGTGCAGTTCTTGGGCAAAGCTCACCTGCCAAATCTTTGTAATAGCACCGGATTTATTTATTCATTAGATTAAATAAAGCTTTCCAAACTAAACAAGCCAAGCGTTCCTGAACTGTCTTTGTGGGTGACACCTTCCTCGTCTTCAATTCATTTCCTTGTCTTATATTCCTCTCCTAATCTCCATTGTGGTCTCCACAGAGCAGATCCTACAGTTGTTCTACATGTGAGCTCAGAATTATAAAAGGTGTAATACTATACTGGCATCACTCGGATATGATTTATTAAGGGGTAAGATTATCTAGGCATTATCCATGTGATTTACAAGGGCGTAATATTATACTGGTATCACTCCGATCATCCCATGTGATTTATAAAGGGACAATACTATACTGGTATCACTTCGATCATCCAATGTGATTTATAAAGGGGCAATATTATACTGGTATCACTCCGATCATCCCATGTGATTTATAAAGGGACAATACTATACTGGTATCACTTCGATCATCCAATGTGATTTATAAAGGGGCAATATTATACTGGTATCACTCCGATCATCCCATGTGATTTATAAAAGGGCAATATTATACTGGTATCCCTCCGATTATCCGATGTGATTTATAAAAGGGGCAATATTATACAGGCATGACTCAGATGGGATTTATAAAGGGACAATACTATAATGGTATCACTCCGATCATCCGATGTGATTATAAAGGGGTAATATTATACTGGTATCACTCCGATCATCCGATGTGATTATAAAGGGGTAATATTATACTGGTATCACTCCGATCATCCGATGTGATTATAAAGGGGTAATATTATACTGGTATCACTCCGATCATCCGATGTGATTATAAAGGGGTAATATTATACTGGTATCACTCCGATCATCCGATGTGATTATAAAGGGGTAATATTATACTGGTATCACTCCGATCATCCGATGTGATTATAAAGGGGTAATATTATACTGGTATCACTCCGATCATCCGATGTGATTATAAAGGGGTAATATTATACTGGTATCACTCCGATCATCCGATGTGATTATAAAGGGGTAATATTATACTGGTATCACTCCGATCATCCGATGTGATTATAAAGGGGTAATATTATACTGGTATCACTCCGATCATCCGATGTGATTATAAAGGGGTAATATTATACTGGTATCACTCCGATCATCCGATGTGATTATAAAGGGGTAATATTATACTGGTATCACTCCGATCATCCGATGTGATTATAAAGGGGTAATATTATACTGGTATCACTCCGATCATCCGATGTGATTATAAAGGGGTAATATTATACTGGTATCACTCCGATCATCCGATGTGATTATAAAGGGGTAATATTATACTGGTATCACTCCGATCATCCGATGTGATTATAAAGGGGTAATATTATACTGGTATCACTCCGATCATCCGATGTGATTATAAAGGGGTAATATTATACTGGTATCACTCCGATCATCCGATGTGATTATAAAGGGGTAATATTATACTGGTATCACTCCGATCATCCGATGTGATTATAAAGGGGTAATATTATACTGGTATCACTCCGATCATCCGATGTGATTATAAAGGGGTAATATTATACTGGTATCACTCCGATCATCCGATGTGATTATAAAGGGGTAATATTATACTGGTATCACTCCGATCATCCGATGTGATTATAAAGGGGTAATATTATACTGGTATCACTCCGATCATCCGATGTGATTATAAAGGGGTAATATTATACTGGTATCACTCCGATCATCCGATGTGATTATAAAGGGGTAATATTATACTGGTATCACTCCGATCATCCGATGTGATTATAAAGGGGTAATATTATACTGGTATCACTCCGATCATCCGATGTGATTATAAAGGGGTAATATTATACTGGTATCACTCCGATCATCCGATGTGATTATAAAGGGGTAATATTATACTGGTATCACTCCGATCATCCGATGTGATTATAAAGGGGTAATATTATACTGGTATCACTCCGATCATCCGATGTGATTATAAAGGGGTAATATTATACTGGTATCACTCCGATCATCCGATGTGATTATAAAGGGGTAATATTATACTGGTATCACTCCGATCATCCGATGTGATTATAAAGGGGTAATATTATACTGGTATCACTCCGATCATCCGATGTGATTATAAAGGGGTAATATTATACTGGTATCACTCCGATCATCCGATGTGATTTATAAAAGGGACAATACTATACTGGCATGACTCAGATGGCATTTATAAAAGGGGTAATAAATCACATCTGAGTGATGCCTGTATAGTATCCCAACCTTGCTGTTCTATGATCTTCACTCTGGGGCCTGCTCGCAGTACACAGCCTTAAGCAGAAAGTCCATCTGTCACTTTGACAGCTGACCAAAGGCTGCACAGTCCTGGACAGGCTGGTCAGGGAAGATCTGGGTTGTGGTTGTACAAAAAGTGTGATGTATACTGAAAGGGTAATTACCCGTCAGATAAGATGAAGAATGAACATGTTTCCTACACATATATGAATTGGGAGGATTTACATGAACAACACAAGAAATAAGCACGGATTTCAGAACACATTCACATTTCAAGGTGTGAAGGACTCCTGGCACTCACCGGTCCTCACGGTGGAGAAGAAGAACAGCCAGAAGAGGCAAAGGATGGGGGCCGCCACCACCTGGCTCACCGCTGCCGAGTGGATCTTCTTGTCCAGTTTGGCAGGTAGGTAGGCGTAGTATAGGTTGTAGCGATCCACCAAGTGTTTCAGCAGCATGTACATCAGGCCTGTGATTGGACAGAACACAGAACTGGGAGTAAACACTGTTTAGAGGGAGTTTTAAAAGTGCCCAAACTACTAGGATCAATGTTATCTGTAATTGCCCATTATTGAATATCTGGTTTGTTCAAAAATGAAGCTGCAGGCAATACCCTTTTCTGCTCTTTAGTTTTGGAGTAGGGAAGAATCATTATTGCTCTATGCATTACTGTGGGAGAGCTAAAGCGCTATATATTTGGGGATATCCTCCCTGCCCCCTCCCCACCTTCTTTCATTGATGAGAAGGGAGGATCAGCTAGGTCATGCAGAGTACTGAAAAATGAGCTGAAAAATAACCCAAATAACACAAAGAGTGGAATCCCTAGAAGACCAAGTGAATGTAGCACTTGGTCCCATTCTGACCCATGCTATGCTTGCTCAGCTAGTGTGATCGACAGCTCACCCCCCACCACCCCCTTTTTGACCATGCTACTAGGCGGGAGACAAATAGCCAATGGGGTGTGCGTGACCGTGCTGATCTCTAGCAGCAAGCCATAATCAGGGCGGTGCAAATCACAACACAAGCAAAGTGCTAGCAATTGGAGAAGAGCGGCGGTGGCTACAGTGCCTTTATTCACTACAGCAGGAAGAGGGGTCGGCATGGATCAAAAACACAAGCGGAGAGCTCGTGGCTACAGTGCTGTGTTGTAATTCACCTATATGAACAGCCATAGACTGGGCTTCAGCCTGGGGTGGAGTGGATATTGCACAACGCAGCCACAGATCGGTACAGGGCCAAGTACAACATGCACTTGGTCCCATGGAGGATTGAACACCAATTTTTATGCTGTACTGATACTTTAATAAGTGTTTATGGTGGTTGAAAGCACTCAGATCAGCCCTATGTACACCCGTGCATCATAAGAAGGTGGGATTGGGACATATATGGCAACCCGTTCTCATATCTGCCCAAATAATTCTTCACTCGGGTTATCAACTGCATTGTCAGATATGTGAGCCCATCATGGTTCGCAAAACCCAAATACTAACTGAACCCTAGTTCAAAACAGAATAAGGTGTCCCTAAACCTCAACTAAACCCTAGCCTCGTGTAAAGAACAGTGTCAGATGTGTGACCCCCCAAACCCAACTGAACACTGACCAAACCCTAAAAGGAAACCCTGGCCTTGTGCACAGAACAGTGTCAGATGTGTGGCTCCCTTATCATTCATAAAACCCCTTTGGTCCCCTAAACCAATCCCAGTCCTGGTAGAGAACAGTGTCAGGGAAAGGGTCACTCACCAAATGGGACAATAATGGGACACGTAATGCTGTAGGTCATCACCACTGTGAAAATGCACATCATCCACGCGTATGCCGCACCAAACTGGAACTCATAGGCCTGATGCTGCAGGACAGACAAGAGGAACATTTACTATCTGTGACAAAGGCAGCACATGTCCAGCTAATGCAACAGAACATGTCCAGCTAATGATAAAATCAGTTTTTTTTTTCCAGTAACAGATAGAGGACTTGAAATAAACGAAGGCTGACACAATCGCGGACAGTCAGGATGAACGTCCAGTCTCTTATTTATAAAGGTTTAACCCCCCGGGAGATCCTCATACCCGCTTGACGCTTTTGCGCTCTGCCGCAGATCGAGCCAGACAGAGGCGAATCATGTACATCAGCAGACCGGGGATCCGCAGCAGATCCATGGCATTACCGATGAAGGCGGAGGCGATAACATAGTTGACGAAGAACGCTCCATTGTCTGGAAGGAACACACACCTGAGGGACACAGAAGGAAAGAGAGCCGAGTCCAAACAAGTTCCACAAATAGAATGATAGAAATACAAGCACACAACCCCTAGAAGTGCAGGTGCTCATGAAAATGTGAACCTTTGCTGCCCTCCCCCCCTTCATTTTCCATTTATGTTGTATGTGTTTGCTCCAGTTTTCTGTCTTCATAGTTTGCATGGATTTTTTTTTTAAAATAAATTATTTTTTATAGACTTCTATGGGGCCG
>NW_017309081.1:0-14429 GCF_000935625.1 Nanorana parkeri | reverse complement strand
TCTCTGATCATCTTCAGCCTCATAGGCGTTTGTGGGGCTGTGATGCGCAGGCTTGGCCAGGACAGTGAAGACTTGTGGTGCTGGATGTAAACAAACTGGAACCTCGGTTGTTGGATTGAGAAAAGTATGCATTTGTGGAGGGGGAGGGAGGGAGGGTTAGGTTTGGTAAGAGTAAAGGGGCAAAAGGATAAAGTGTCACGGGAGGACATACACTAACCTCCTCCCGTGACCCAAAGCTCAGTATATCGCAAGCTATTACCCGCTTTATACTGAGGGCGCCGTAGCCGGGACGGATCCCGACAATACTGTCGAGATCCACCCAGCTAGCTGATTGACAGTGGGCTCTGACAGTGGGCTCTGCCTATCTAGAGGCAGAGCCAACTATGCCCGCCCCCTTCCCCATCCATTCCTCCAATCAGCGCTGGAGGATGGGAGAGGGATGCGGGGAATTCCTGCAGGGAGATGATCGGGAAGTGAGTGAGCGCCGGTATGTGTTCGCTCACTTCCTGATCTATAGAGCCAACGCGTGACAGTTTCAATGTCACAGGTTGGCTTTAACCATGAGGATGAGTGGAAATCACTCCTCATAGTTCTCCTTAAATGTGTGTTTTTGTTTTTGGCAAGCAGTGTAAGTACCTGAATTGGACTTGGTATCAGAGTTCATACTGAGAGAAATACAAATCCTTTGCCAGGTAAAAAAGCTCCCGTATATTTTATATATATATATTTTTAATATTCATAGACTGCATTTTACTAACATAATTTATTCATTTGTCAAACTTAATTGGTGTCTTTTTTTCTACAGATCTCCCTTTTTTCTACTATTCAGAGAACACAATAGCCAATCATCATGGTGGTGTTTATTCTCCTGTTGATACAGGAAGTAGATGGAGGTTTCCCTACATGGCTGAGAGTTGTACTTACTCGAACCTGACGGTGGCCTGTTCCAGAAACTTCTTGTCGAAGAGCCATCGGAAGAACAGGTCCAGGCTGACAGACAGAGAAGAATGATGTGAAGAGGAAGGGAATACAATAACACATTTCACACTATGTACATACAGCTCATCTCACCTGCTCAGGCCCAGAGACGGCAGCAGCAGCACCATGAATATCAGGAAGGTGTAGCACTTGTGCATTGTAGTGCGATTCTCCCCCGACCTGCGATCAGACATCACAATCAATTGCCCAGTTTTTGTACTTTTAGTATATTGCCATTTGCAGTGAAATGGTCACCTAGCTGTGGTCGGGGGCTGAGTTCAGGCAATGAAAAGGTCACCTAGCTGTGGTCGGGGGCTGAGTTCAGGCAATGAAAGGGTCACCTAGCTGTGGTCGGGGGCTGAGTTCAGGATATGAAAGTCACCTGGCTGTGGTCGGGGGCTGAGTTCAGTCAATGAAAGGGTCACCTGGCTGTGGTCGGGGGCTGAGCTCAGGCATTGAAAGGGTCACCTAGCTGTGGTTGGGGGCTGAGTTCAGGCAATGAAAGGGTCACCTGGCTGTGGTCGTGGGCTGAGTTCAGGCATTGAAAGGGTCACCTAGCTGTGGTCGGGGCGCTGAGTTCAGGCAATGAAACGGTCACCTGGCTTGTGTTCTTCTGATCTAAGCAATTATCTAGCCAGAGGGTGAATTGCCATATTATGGACATGGGGTGCTAAGAGCAGGAGATGTAACATCAGAGGGGGGTACCTGGTCCAGTGCGCCTCGAAGAACGCTGAGTAATAGACGATGGTTGGCAGCAGAGCGGAGAACGCCCACAGTAACAGAGTGGGGAAGAACTGAGTGATGATTGGATTCTGTGTATACAAACATACAACAAACATGTCAGTCCATCAGAACACATCTGAGGCCCTTCCTGGTATTTCATTTCCAGGTCATCACTCATACAATACCCTATTGTGCTCAGGTTACATGAACCATAACCAGATCAAATGTGTGAATGCCTCCACTGTATGAGGGGCACATGCATAAGAGGCGCGAGACCTCCTATTATTAATATCCAATGTTGTAAATGATCGTTTTATTGACTAAGCTGACTCTCTTCGGTGAGACTGCTCACATGCACCAGAGCACCACAACAAAAGAGGATCCTGATGGAAGTCCAAATGTGTAAAAAGCAGTATGGCGCCACACCAATGGTCCTAGAATCCAGAATAGGTTTCAATTGAATAATTGAGAAAAAGCGCCAACACGTTTAGGGGTTCAGATTCTCTGCAATCACTGGCACCACAACACTTGTGCTGGAGGTCATGCTGGGACCCCTTCACACAGCCACATGGCAGCACCAACCTCAGTACCTGGCAATGGCAAGTTAATACACTGCTTTTAGCTGCTTGCTGTTCACCGGACTCAAAACCGGAGATCAACAGAAGAGTACAGAGCTTTCAATAACCAGAATTCACATTATTTGAAGCACTGTATTATCCTGCTGAGCTCCGGCTTTGCCCTGATGAAGGTGTATTGTCGGAACCCGTAAAATGCTCTTTTTTTATATAAGTATTGTGCACTATGTGACCATTGGTGCCCAATAAAAAAAACTTTATTGACTATGCGTCAACACACACTGCCTAGTTTATGGGTCTTGTGTATAATGTCTAATTGGAGGACCAAATGAAAGGTCTGAGAAACCAAATACGTTTGGCTTTTGCTGGTCCACTGATTCCAGCCATATCCTGTCTCTATACAGCAAACATTCCCTCTTAACAGTCTATTAGACTTTATACATGTGAATTTTTAGATCTGGGCTCCCTGTTTAAGGGACACCCATTTTTTGTCGAGAGCAGCTTCACCAGAGCCATTGTGCCATGTCACAATCTGAATGATCTAGTGATAAATTTGAGTGCAGCGCCTCATTTCTAGTTTATGGGTCTGTCATGGTAGACAATGTCCATGGCTGAGTCTCATCTGGTTCTCCTCTCCCATAGAGTGTTCAGAACCTAAATATCTGCTGCAAATAAAAGCTTCACATTAATGTAAAGCCAGATAAAGGCTGCCTGGTTTGTATTATAATAATCTATATGATTAAAGGAGAACTATGAGGGGAGCGCTTTTCACTCACCTCATAGTCCTAGCCGACCTGTGACAATGAGACTGTCACAGGTCAGCTCAGTAGATCGGGAAGTGAGCGAACACATGCCGGTGTTCGCTCACTTCTCGATCCTGTCACGGCAGAGAGCCATGACAGGGGAGGGGATGGATTCCCCCCTCCCTGCTCCGATCCGCCAGCGCTGACTGGCGGAATGGAAAGGGGAGGGGGCGGGTACAGCTGGCTCTGCCTCTAGATAGGCAGAGCCAGCTGACACTCACGCAGCTGGGCGAATCTCAACATCAATGTCGGGATCCGCTCCGGCTGCGGCGCCTCAGTATACCGCGAGCTAAGCTTAGGGTGACGGGAGGACGCTAGTTTGTGTCCTCCCGTTTCCCTAAGGAGAACTATTGGGAAAAGCCCTGACCCCATAGTTCTCCTTTAAGACATTTTTTGCAGTGCTGTATTTTCATTTTTGGAGGTTCTCTGTACCTTACTGTCATTTCCTCACTTTATATTTGTCTCAGAAGCTGACAATCTGCTCTAAAGGTAGCTGTGCGAGTGCTCTCCATTCCTTCCAGTCTTTGAACAGTTAATGGAATGATTATATGACAGAAATTGAACCTTCCCCTGGACTCACATTCAGGTACTCCACAGGTTTGGTGACGTTGAACTTGTCCATGGTGGTGATGATGATGGCTGGTGTGGTGAGGAAGAAGAGGAGGAGGAAGAGAATGACGTTGATAATCAGGCAGCGGATCCACCAGAGGAAGCCACGCGTAGACAGGTGCTCCCTGGAGGGTGACAAAAGCACATTTATCACCTTCTGAGCAATACATGAGACACAATACAGCCAAATTCCCACAGTGAATGAATCGTGAGTACCGTCTACCCTGAGACAGACAGTCCTATCCCTGGTCACCTGAAACTCGATGAACAGCATAACATACCATCAGCACTCTGAACCCTGCTCAGCATGCATCTGCCCCTGACCCAACATAAAGGACATTAACCTATATTTAATAATGTAAATATTTTTAAGAAATCATTCATTTTTAAGGAGTTTTCACTCATAGTTTCATAGGATAAGCTGAGGAGCATTGCCTACAGTTTAGCACAAAGGAGAAGGAACATAAAAATACACTGTGCAGCATTTCTGAAAAGGAAGCAAAGTCTGCATATGTAATGGGTACAGCTGGCTGTCACCATGTATGTAGATTTACAATAAACACAGGGGAAGGGTTTTAATTAATTAACACAGTGATTTGGTTCAGATGAATGTCAAAAAAATTGAGTTTTCATTTCACCTTCACTGAAATTGGCAATTTTCTAGTGAACTCATATTCACCAAAATATCTCCACTCACCCCCTAGAAATCATATGTATAAATTTTTACATAAAACATACAAATACATCTACCAAAAAAGTACAGACCAATATATCGGAGCCTAGGTGGAGCTATAGAAGAAACCTTGTATTCAGCTTCTGTACCATTATTTATGTGATAGAGTCCCGTTACCATCTTCAGTCTGAGGAATGACCATTACCCCTCTCCCTTCCCCAAACTAAGCCCCAGAAATGACCACACTCCAATCTTCATTCCTTGGAGCCCCTCCCCCCTTAGAAATGACCCACCCCTCAAGAATGACCACACTCACCCAGGAATGACCATGCCCCCCTCTCCCCACCCCTAACGACACACCTCAAGAATGACCACCCAAGAATGACCAATGCCCTGTGCGCCCCTGCCCCAGGGGAACCTCCTCTCACCAGTAGATATTCTGCGGGTCCGGAGCGTAGCTGACAGTCCAGTTGTGCAGGTGAAGAGCTTCACTGCAGGATGAGTTTTTGGGCTCCCCTCGGCAGCTGCAACCGTGACATTTACATGCATTGAAATCTTTCAGAATCCTGCAAGGGGAAAAAGAAATACAAAGCTTCAGGTATACAATAAAGGGTGTAGTGATTAAGGCAGAGTGCCTGGAGATTTCTAGGCTGGGCAGAGAGCAACAGACAAACAATACAAAATGGGAGCTCACTGGCAATAACCTAGAGAGATCCAGATAAAGATCACCTTTGGTGACACCTAACATATGGGGTTGTTTGCATTGCTGTCACAAACTTTTTGAGAGTCGAGAGAAATAAAAGTCTCGACACGTCATCATTCAGACATAAACCTTGTGAAGTATTCCCAGGTTGGGGCTCCAGGGCTCTAATACAGGGCAACGGAGGCAAGAGCTCCAACCTCTATCTCCCTGGGGGCAAGGCATTACACATGGGGGAGGAGTCAGGCCACAATCTAAGGATTTGAAATTCATGCTAGTAATATGTAGTTGTGAAAAGTCAGGCGCCAGAAGCATTCAGGGAGAAGTTTAAGATGTTGGTGACACTTGGGGGCAGAGCAAGAAAAGCCAACAACACAGGGAGAAAGCCTAGACATTGCCGATTCCGAGTACCTTTACAGTGGACTTACATGGCAGTGGTGGCCTCATTCTGAAAGGTGACAAATGCCATTCCAAGTGGCTTCTCGTTGACCTTTTCCTTTTCCTTCTTGTAGTCTTCTTTCAAGCGCTGCTCTAACCGTGTATAATATTCGATGGCCTCCACCTATGGCAGTGAAGGAAGATCAAAATTACATGACAGCAGAACCAGTGAACAACCTTCGTTTCCTAATACTTCCCATAGAGCACCTCACCGGGTATCACCTTCCAATGTATGATCATCATGTGAACATTACTCCCTAATAGCTTCCATAGAGCACCTCACTGGGTAACACCTTCCAATGTATGATCATCACTCCCTAATACTTCCCATAGAGCACCTCACTGGGTAACACCTTCCAATGTATGAACATCACTCCCTAATACTTCCCATAGAGCACCTCACTGGGTAACACCTTCCAATGTATGAACATCATGTGAACATTACTCCCTAATACTTCCCATAGAGCACCTCACTGGGTAACACCTTCCAATGTATGATTATCATGTGAACATTACTCCCTAATACTTCCCATAGAGCACCTCACTGGGTAACACCTTCCAATGTATGAACATCACTCCCTAATACTTCCCATAGAGCACCTCACTGGGTAACACCTTCCAATGTATGAACATCATGTGAACATCACTCCCTAATAGCTTCCATAAAGCACCTCACTGCGTAACACCTTCCAATGTATGAACATTACTCCCTAATAGCTTCCATAAAGCACCTCACTGCGTAACACCTTCCAATGTATGAACATTACTCCCTAATAGCTTCCATAAAGCACCTCACTGGGTAACACCTTCCAATGTATGAACATTACTCCCTAATAGCTTCCATAAAGCACCTCACTGGGTAACACCTTCCAATGTATAATCATCACTCCCTAATATCTCCCATGGAGCCCCTCAGTTGGTATCACCTTCCAATGTATGAACATCACATCTCCAACCCTTTCCAACTCCTCCTGTAGAGCACCTCACCTTCCAATGTATGTATATTATGTCTCCAACACTTCCTAATACCACCCACGGAGCATCTCACTGGGTACTACCGTATTTTTCGCTCCCTAAGACGCACTTTTTTCCCCCCAAAAGGAGCAAACACCTACCGCCCGACGCCCGGGACATGCAGTTTCGAGCGCCGGGCGAGTAGCTTCTTTGTACATTCTTTGTACATGCTCCTGACAAGCAGAGTTGAATGTACAGTGGGAGCCGCTGCTCGTTTAATACAAGGGATCTAATTAGATCACTTGTATTGAATCCAGCGGCGATCGTGTCCACCTCTGCCGTGGTTTACGGTCCCCTCTTGGGGACCGTGACCATGGCATAGGAGCTCACCATAGAGCCCCTTGAGCAGACAAAGAACGTCGTTCTTCGTCTGCTCTGTGTGATTACTGAGACCGTGGCGCTGTAATCACAGCGCCACCTGTCTCAGCGGTCACTGAACTGCAGCTTCCTATGGACCGGAGCGCCTTATGGAGCGCAAAATACGGTACTTTTCAATATATGTATATCATGTCTTTATTACTCCCCAATGCCTCCCACGGAGCACCTCACACTGTGTATCACCTTCCAATGTATGCATGTCATGTCTTCATCACTTCCTCATATCTCCCATAGAGCACCTCACTGGGCACCGCCTTTCAGTGTATTCATCATGTCACAGAACAAACATCCAACCGCATAGAACCTTGGATTACAGCCTATACAACTTTACTGCTACATAGTGGGTTTACAGAATGATGCTTTAAAGTGACATTAAAGTCAAAAAATGTTTCCCTCCCCCCCAATGTTAATGTCAGCACTTACCTTAAATGATGTCTCTTAATCCGATCTTCTTCTTTCCTGATGTTTTCATCTGTCCCTCCAGCGGTGCGGCGGCTCTCCGATCCAGCGCCGACACCTCTCTGCTTGCAGGCACTTCTGATCCAGCGGTGTCTGCATGCGGGTGCACGCGTCCTTGCGTCGCTGCTCGTCTCCCGGCCGAGAATCCGAACTGTGTATGTGCCCGCCCCAAGGTGCTTTGCGGCCGCACAAGCAGTTTCGGATTCTCGGACGGGAGCGCGCAGCGATAACGAGGTAAGTCAAGCGCTGTTAAAGCGTTTTTTGTTTTTTTCAAAAACTTTTTGCCTATATCTACTGCTTGATAGCGGTAGATATAGGCCAAAAAAACGGAGGCTTTAGAACCACCTTTACTACCTCCGGGCTGGCCGTAGTAAAAAAACGGCCGGCCGGGAGCTCTCTAGATCTGAGCGGGCGTCTTTAGACGTCCACTCAGACACGCCGCTGGGCGCGCACGAGCGGGATATGCCCGATATTCAAAAACAGGCAGCGATGCCTGTTAACATACAAGCGATCCGCCGGCAGATGGCTTGTACGGGGTAACGATCGGTGCAACGCTGTACCGGGATCAGCATGGCGCCTGCGTCACAGGGGATCAGAGGGAGATCGGTACACGAGCTCCCTCCGGTCCCCTCTCCGGTGTCAGAATGCGGAAGTGGTGTATATTACATCACTTCCGCATTCTTGTGTCACTCTCCAGCTTCAGAAGCTGGAAAGAAGCTGATGGAGCAGATCTCTGCTTCATCAGCTTCTTTTGGGGGGGTCCTAGGTGACATTAGGGATCTTGGAGACCCCTGATGTCTCTATAAAGAGGACCTGTCACATATTTTGCTATCACATAGGGGGGTTTCATTAGCCCCCGTATGTGATGGCAATAAAGTTTAGTGGGAAAAAAAAAAAAAGGGAAAAAAATTAAAGTCCCCCCCCCAAAATTTAAAGTTACACATAAAAAAAGAATAAAAAAAACTAAAACATTTTTTAAAGTCCCCACCCGTACATACACGCATGCAAACATGCGTCGGGGGCGCATACGTGCAAAAAAGACGATTGCGCCCATTACGCCGCACATGTTACAAATCGGCGTGAACGTCGGAGTGAGGGCAATAATTTTAGGACCATCAATCACTGATAACACTAAACTGATGAGCGGTAAAAGCTTTTAAAGCGTCGCCTATGGCCAATTTTGGGTATGGTAGTTTTCTGCGATTTCGCGGGTGAGCGCAATTTTAAGGCTTGACATGTTTGGTGTCTATCTACCCGACGTGACCCTGACTTTTATATTTTACCAAAAAACTGGGTAATAATAAATGTTTCCTAACAATGTAAAAAAACAAATCAAAATTTTCAGTAATTTTTCCTAATTATAGTAAAAAATCAAACCCCAGTGGTGAATAAATACCACCAAAAGAAAGCTCTATCTGTCCCCAAAAAATGGTATAAAATTAATTTCAGCACAGCGCTGCATGACGGAATAAATGTCAGCCAAAGTACCGCAGTGCTGAATACTGAAAAATGGCCTGGCCAGGAAGGGGGTGTAACACCTGGTCTTCAAGAGGTTAATTAAGCTGGTCAGTCAATTTCCCCCACTTTCTATCCAGTGGGAATTGCAGATACAGTTGTAATCAAAATGATTGAACCTCCATTGCAAATCAGGTTTATTGGCAACATTTACAGACTTTCAGCTGCAGCTTAATAGGACCTGCCGGGTCCAACACAAAGTAGGTCAAAGTACAGCCTCATAACTGTTAAGGTGCCCATACACCTTACGATTATCGGACGATTTTCGTATGCGATCGACTTTTCGGCCGATAAACGTATGTGTGCATTGCAGTGTCCGACCGACAGTACTGTACAATCGTACGACTTTTGACGGTCAAACATGTTTGAAAACTTTGCTAGCGTAAGGTTGCTGGCGTTTCTGTCCGTCAAAAGTCGTATGATCTACACTGCGCTTGCGCGAACAAAAATACGACAATCAATTACCGCATTTCGTCCAGGTGCTTTTCGTTAATTACGGCTAAATTAATCTTGCGATCATCGGGGCGGGATGGGGCTGCCGTACGAAAATCGTACGACTATTCGATCATCGGACGAAAAGGTGTATGGGCACCTTTATTCTCTCGCCACCACTAAAGTATCTGTAACACGTGTTAAGAGCAGGAATACAACGACCGTGTACACAAGCCCTGACTCTCCAGAATCCACAAAAACACTGAAAGATCAGTTCTTAAAAACAGCCGATTGGTGCTGGTCTGTGGCGGAAGGTATCATAACCTAATCCAGGTCTATTAGATTTAGGGTTGGGCTGTTTCTACTAAACCTGCACGGGTGACTCCCACCATTGCCCTGTCTTTGGCTTTCTCAACAAGGCTGCTCATGCCACAGTAGCCCATAGCAAGCAATCAGAATCTAGTTGACTGCAGTTATATCAGTGCACAAATCATTTCCTATCAATTCCTTCATTGGGGTAATAACATGTCCTGTGCACCACCCCGTCCCCTCACCTGCTCGCATCCTTTTATCACGCAGCAGCATAAGTGACCGCACGGCTTTGGGTTGATGAAGGACGTCAGGCTCTCTTTACTCATTAAGTGGGTGAAGTAGAGGCGACCGCGCTCAGCTTTTTTCCTAAACACAACAAAGAGAGACATGAGGTGTTTCTGCACCACAGGAGATTGCATTCTAACAACCCCAACACAGTCACAGCTATTAGTATACATTTATATAGCTCTGACATATTCTGTGGAGCTGTACAGAGGACACTAATATAAGTGTGTGACTGATCCATACATTTATGAAGAGAACACCGAGTACAGAGACAAACAAAAAGATACTTTGTCGCACTCCTTACCGGTAAAACCCAAAGTTGAATGAGGGGTGGGGTGCCTGTAGTGACCTGCGGATGGCGCCGCCACACAGCATAAAGATGAATGAATGTCACCAGCACACCACCAGTATTGCAGTCCATGTTTTGGGGACATGACGTTCCAATAAACAAACTCTTTGGACTGCAATACTGGTTGTGTGCTGGTGACATTTATTCATCTTTACACTGAGAACACAAACTCACTTGGAAACCAATGGAATACGTTTCCAAAAGCAGTGCAGAGCAATGTAATCAAGAGCGGAAGATTCATTTAATAGAGTCATCGGAAAAATGACAGCGGACAAGTCACTAAGGACAAGTGGGCTCCATTGTGTGCCCTGGTTTTCTATTGTTTTGTTAGTTACCCTACAGTGTGTGCCCAGAATAAGAGGGAATGTCCTTATGAAAGGGAAGATGATGCGTCTAACTTGTAGAGTGTCCGCTCTTACCTCTCTGTGTCCAGGAACATGAGCCTGGCCACATTATAGCACGGCCGAGCTTCCAGCACTATGCAGTTGTTATACGCCTCCCTGCAACAAAAGAAAAGAACTTAGCAATATTCCAGAGCCCACGGATCCAAATCACATTAGACAAATCTACAGAGACCCGAACACATCGCAGACCGTTCTCTAGAGCCCAGAGATCGGGTCACATAAGATACAGCTCTCCAGAGATCCGGTCACACCAGACACAGCTCTCCAGAGGCCAGAGGTCCGGTCACACCAGACACAGCTCTCCAGAGCCTAGAGATCTGGTCACACTATATACAGCTTTCCAGAGGCCAGAGATCCGGTCACACCACATACAGCTCTCCAGAGATCCGATCACACCAGATACAGCTCTCCAGAGATCCGATCACACCTACTATGCAGTTGTTATACGCCTCCCTGCAACAAAAGAAAAGAACTTAGCAATATTCCAGAGCCCACGGATCCAAATCACATTAGACAAATCTACAGAGACCCGAACACATCGCAGACCGTTCTCTAGAGCCCAGAGATCGGGTCACATAAGATACAGCTCTCCAGAGATCCGGTCACACCAGACACAGCTCTCCAGAGGCCAGAGATCCGGTCACACCAGACACAGCTCTCCAGAGATCCGGTCACACCAGACACAGCTCTCCAGAGGCCAGAGATCCGGTCACACCAGACACAGCTCTCCAGAGCCTAGAGATCGGGTCACACTATATACAGCTTTCCAGAGGCCAGAGATCAGGTCACACCAGATACAGCTCTCCAGAGATCCGATCACACCAGATACAGCTCTCCAGAGGCCAGAGATCCGGTCACACTATATACAGCTATTTAGAGGCCAGAGATCCGGTCACACTATATACAGCTATTTAGAGGCCAGAGATCCGGTCACACTATATACAGCTATTTAGAGGCCAGAGATCCGGTCACACTATATACAGCTATTTAGAGGCCAGAGATCCGGTCACACTATATACAGCTATTTAGAGGCCAGAGATCCGGTCACACTATATACAGCTATTTAGAGGCCAGAGATCCGGTCACACTATATACAGCTATTTAGAGGCCAGAGATCCGGTCACACTATATACAGCTATTTAGAGGCCAGAGATCCGGTCACACTATATACAGCTATTTAGAGGCCAGAGATCCGGTCACACTATATACAGCTATTTAGAGGCCAGAGATCCGGTCACACTATATACAGCTATTTAGAGGCCAGAGATCCGGTCACACTATATACAGCTATTTAGAGGCCAGAGATCCGGTCACACTATATACAGCTATTTAGAGGCCAGAGATCCGGTCACACTATATACAGCTATTTAGAGGCCAGAGATCCGGTCACACTATATACAGCTATTTAGAGGCCAGAGATCCGGTCACACTATATACAGCTATTTAGAGGCCAGAGATCCGGTCACACTATATACAGCTATTTAGAGGCCAGAGATCCGGTCACACTATATACAGCTATTTAGAGGCCAGAGATCCGGTCACACTATATACAGCTATTTAGAGGCCAGAGATCCGGTCACACTATATACAGCTATTTAGAGGCCAGAGATCCGGTCACACTATATACAGCTATTTAGAGGCCAGAGATCCGGTCACACTATATACAGCTATTTAGAGGCCAGAGATCCGGTCACACTATATACAGCTATTTAGAGGCCAGAGATCCGGTCACACTATATACAGCTATTTAGAGGCCAGAGATCCGGTCACACTATATACAGCTATTTAGAGGCCAGAGATCCGGTCACACTATATACAGCTATTTAGAGGCCAGAGATCCGGTCACACTATATACAGCTATTTAGAGGCCAGAGATCCGGTCACACTATATACAGCTATTTAGAGGCCAGAGATCCGGTCACACTATATACAGCTATTTAGAGGCCAGAGATCCGGTCACACTATATACAGCTATTTAGAGGCCAGAGATCCGGTCACACTATATACAGCTATTTAGAGGCCAGAGATCCGGTCACACTATATACAGCTATTTAGAGGCCAGAGATCCGGTCACACTATATACAGCTATTTAGAGGCCAGAGATCCGGTCACACTATATACAGCTATTTAGAGGCCAGAGATCCGGTCACACTATATACAGCTATTTAGAGGCCAGAGATCCGGTCACACTATATACAGCTATTTAGAGGCCAGAGATCCGGTCACACTATATACAGCTATTTAGAGGCCAGAGATCTGGTCACATGGCAGACAGTTCAGAGCTTAGAGATCTGATCACACCATACACAGCTCTCCACCACAAAGGGTTCAGTAATTAGAGAGCATTGCGACTTACTCAAAATGCTTCTTAATTTTTCCTGGTTCTGCGTATTTGGAAATGCCATTGATAAATAGAGTTCTCTTCACCTGGGAGTATCAAAAAGGACAAATATAAGATGGAGAAAGGAACGCAAGATAATGCAGAAACAAAGCACAATATTATGGAGTCTCATCAATGGGCGACAAAGCCATGCCAAGAACACACGAGCTCTCTATCGGAAGAAATCTATACAAACTGTGCGATAAAAATGTGACGCATTACCAGCTCATCCTCCTTGTAGCGCATTTTGGACGTGTGACGCCGCATACTGTACACCGTGAGCAGGAGGTAGAGGAATGCAAAGATGGTGTGAAGCCAAAGAAGATTGTTCCTGAGAAGGTAAAGAAACGGTGTCATATACATACATATCAATACAGAAAGTCCTATAAATGGACCTAAATACAGGCAGTCCCCGAGTTACATACATCCGACTCCTACTTACAGACGGAGGCTATTACTGTACAGCAGGGGTAGTTGTAACGTTACCACACTCATGCCGAGGAGGAGCACCCGCTTTTTTGGGTCTGGTTCGTAGTACTGTACGTACATTACAGGAATTTGGCTCGTTAGACGCGCAGACGAGGGGTGCCCGCCTCTTCTTCCGGGTCACTGTGAGGTTTTTACTGCTGTCTGTATCCTCATTAGAAAGATATAATCTCACTTCCTGTCCTTGACACAACAAGTGAAAAGAGTTATCATGGACAAAAAGGTGTCTCCACTGAAGCTTCATCACCAATCCTTGTTTCCACGACAACCCAAAATTTTCAAAATCCAATTGTCACAGGGACAGAAAGTGAGGTGAAATTTTTGGAATAGGGGCACACACAGCAAAACAAACTGTACAGGGGGGTTAACCCTTCCCTATGCTATCCAAAACCAACAAACAGTTTTCCAGCTGGAGTTACACTTAAAAAAATTTACCTATTCCCACTTACTTACAAATTCAACTTAAGAACAAATAATAATAAATCACACACAGACTGGTTTTTCCCCAGTGAGATCCCTCCTCCAGGTCATTTCCCAGTCATCTCCCTCCAGCACACACCATGTCCAGCATTTTTTCTCAGGGACTTCTTAGTCTGCAATCAAAAACTCCCACTACACAAACTGCATACTGAACCCATATCCTCTGTATAGACATTACATGCCGAGCCCAGAAACAGCCTGGAGTCAGACTGAAGCTCAGTTCAACAACAGTCTCTGCCCCCTCTACACAAGTCGAATCACTGCCTCTCAGTAACTGTGTAGTCGGTGTGTAGTCCATAATTGTGTGCCCTCTTCCATTCTACCTCCTGCATATATTTCTTCCTAGCATGCCCTCTACATTCCTCTCCCAACATACAATCTGCAATCCTCTTCTTCACATACTGCCCCCCGTCATACCCCCCACACTCCTCTCCTG
>NW_017309080.1:97755-102543 GCF_000935625.1 Nanorana parkeri | reverse complement strand
TTTAAAAAATATATTTCAAATATATTTTTCTTCCATGTGGGCTGGCGGTTAGTGGTGGCTCCCTGGTGGCCAGTGGAGGCTCTGTGGTGGCTCCCTTGTCTCCCTGGTGTTGGGTGACTATTCGTCCCTGATTTCCGGGGACAGTCCCTGAATTGAGGAGACTGTCACCGTAAATATCCCTGGGAACTAGAGTTGCAGCTAACAATTATTTTCAAAATCGATTAGTTAGCTGATTATTAAGTTCGATTAATCAGGATTTTTTTTAAATGGCTCCAGTGATGGACTACTAGTTTGTATTGAGATTATTGTCCATCACAGGATCAAGCTTGGAGCGGTGGAAGTAGAAAAAAAAGTGCGGTGTCCAATATAGTGAAATGGAAAGTGTAAAATTATACAGCAATCAATGCAGAATGGCACCGGCTATAGAGGACTACAAATCCCAGCAATAGTACATTATAGCTGGTGGTATTCTGCATTGCGCTGTATAATGTACTTTTGCTGGGTTTTGTAGTGTTCTATGTCTGGTGGTATTCTGCATTGCACCACTGTATAATGTATTGCTGGGAATTGTTGTACTCCTCTATAGCTGGTGGTATTCCGCATTGCACTGTATAATGTATTATTGCTGGGATTTGTTGTATTCCTCTATAGCTGGTGGTATTCCGCATTGCGCTGTATAATGTATTCCTCTATACAGCGCAATGCAGAATACCACCAGCTATAGAGAAGTACAACAAAACCCAGCAATGCTATATTACACAGCGCAATGCAGAATACCACCAGCTATATAGGAATACAACAAATCCCAGCAATGCATTATACTTACAGTGTACAATGTATTGCTGGGATTTGTATTGCTCTATAGCTAATGGTACATAGCTCTGTATAATATACAGCACAATGTACCATCAGCTATAGAGGAATACAAATCCCAGCAATACATTATAGAGCACCATGTGGGTGGGAAGTGCAGGCTTACCTGAGCAGTCTTCCAGCAACTTGCTTTTGAGATCGGGACTGTCTGTCGGCGGCTGTCATCCCCCCACACCTGCTCCTCCTTACTTCTCCCCGCATCCCTGTGCCGATCATGGATCAGCGGTGAGTGTGATGCGGGGAGGAGGTGTGGAGCGTGAATGCAGGCGGGCGTGTCTAGCAGCGGCAAGCGTGAGGAGGGGAGGAGGTGCGGCGTGGATGGAGGCGGGTGGGTCTGGCAGCGGCGAGTGTGAGGCGGGGAGGAGGTGCGGCGTGCGTGGAGCCGTGAACAGGGCCAACTAATCGAAAGCCGATTAATCGATGATTGAATAAGTTGACAACTTTTTTTTTTAATACTCACCTGATCCCTGGTTCCACTGACAAGCGCAGCCTCCCGTCTAGACTTGTACGCTGTCAAAAAATTTGTTTCGTTTCGTAATATCCGTTATTTAGCAATTCGTGTCTGAAACTCAATTCTGATTCATACGAAATACGAATTTTCGTTAATTTCGTCACATTTTCGTAACTTTACGAACATTCGTTATGATGAAGTAAAAAAGCAAAAATACCTTTGTTAATATTGGAGTCGATGGTAGTTTTTTTTTAATCCGAAATCCGAAATTCCATTAACGGATTTCGGATCCGAATTTCGTATTTAAAAAAAACTACCATCAACTCCAATATATTAACAAAGTTATTTTTGCTTTTTAACTTCATCATTACGAATGTTCTTAACGGAACGAAAATACGTTAACGGAATTTCGTATTTCCTGCCTGTATTGTAATGCAACCCTCAGCAGCAGAAGAGAAAACCTCTGATTGGTCAACCAAACGAAATACGAAATTCCGTTAACGGATTTTGGATCTGAATTTCTTATTTCAGATTAAAAAATAAAAACTACCATCAAGGCATCAACCCAATATTAACAAAGGTATTTTGCTTTTTAACTTCATCATAACGAATGTTCGTAACGGAACGAAAATACGTTAACGGAATTTCGTATTTTTCCTGTCTGTATTGTAATGCAACCCTCAGCAGCAGCGGATCAGAATTTCGTATTTCGGATAAAAAAAAATCATGTCATGTTGTTCAACCTCATCTATAGGGTTAATATTAGTTCCCTATTCAACAAAATTCGGATCCAAAATTCGTTAACGGAATTTCGTATTTCGGATATAATTCGGAAACTGCAATTCGGATTTCGGATGCTTCCGAATTTACGAATTTCAGGAAATTCGTACGAATTTCGATTCGTAACGAAACGAATCGCACATGTCTACTCCCGTCTCCCACGCTGTCAGAAGCTTCAACAGATAAACCGCTTATTTGTTTATGGCGCTGGTTACTACTTAAACCGCATATATATATATATATATGTTTTATTTTATGTTCCCAGGGACATTTAAAAATGTCCCTGGACTTTATTTTAAAAATCTTGTCACCTTACCTTGGCCTGGTCGTCAGTGGGGGTCTGGACATTATCTCCTCCCACATTGTAACAGACTTACCCGTCCACGGTCCAGCGCTGCGTGGCGGGGCCGCGCACGGCCAGCTCGGTTTCTGGCTCCTCCCCTTCAGGGCTGTCCAGGACAGCAGTCAGCTCCTCCCCTTCAGGGCCGTCATGGACGGCGGCCAGCTCCTCCACTTCAGGGCCGTCATGGACGGCGGCCAGCTCCTCCCCTTCAGGGCTGTTCAGGTCGGCAGCCGGCTCCTCCCCTTCGTGCACGGCGAGGAGGGATTTAAGGGAGCAGAATTGTTTGTTCGGCGTCCGACTGTTGTGAACGGTGTACGCGGAACATCGCCTAGGAGAGACTCTCTACAGCTTCTGTCTAACCACTACACTGCTGTAGTGTAGTGGATAGAGCACAGGATTTCCATTGCTAATGTCCTAGGTTCAAATCCCGGCCAAGTCAACTAATATTTAAAGTTTTTTTTTTTTCCTTTGCTTTTGAATTGGCATTCTCCTAACATTCTCCTCTGTACTTTAAGCATAGATGTGTTGTAGTGGTAAAATGGTGTCAATGGTGCAACGAAATTCATCCAATAACGAATTTTGGGAAATCGGGAATTTTGGATTCGTTTGCATTCGTCTTAGCTGTAATTTAGAATTCGGATGCATCCGAATCTCCGAATTTCCGAAAATTCGTCCAAAACGAATTTCGGAACGAACCGAATCGCACATGTCTACAACAGACTGTTAACCTACTCACTGCTGATTAACACCTGCTGGAGCTATACCTGTGCATTGTGACCTTTATAAGCTGAGTCTGGGGAGTTATTCTCTGCGCTGCTAAGGAGCGCTGCCAAGTTAGTTTACTGAACTTGAACTGATCATTACCTCTAACATTCAACTGTGTGTCTAAACCCTGCTGAAGTGACGTTGTGTTGAACTGTGTAGTAAATCTTCATAAGGCACTAACATCTTGCTGTGCTGTGAATGCTAACGTGACTTGGAAGGTCTGCAGAACTTAGTTCACCTTATCTTGTGTGGGGTTAACAAGAAACGCATGTTGTATACACCTGCTCATACCCTTTAATACTTTTACCACTATAGCTTGCCCAAAGTGACGGGGGATGATGTAACTGATTCCAAAACCCTCCATTAAACACTATGTGGAGTGTGAAGGAAGGAATCATAACTGAACCCCGCCATAAAATTAGCAACCTCCACAGTTGAGCGTCCAGATATAACCACACAGGTCATTACAAAATGGTCGGACCTGACAACATGGACCCAGTGGAGTTTGCTGGGCACTTAGTGAACCTTACCCAGCGAGTTGATACGCTGACAGAGACAGTCCAGGAATTCCAACTGGAGAACCAGGAATTGAGGGAACAGATTAACCAGCAAACATTGTTTTATGTGGTAATAATGACAGTATAAGCCGTTAGTGTACAGAAGTCATGTTCTTAGAAAAGAACCCACAGAACAGGAAAAGGAAACGCATCACAGGAAACAAGTGCCACAGAGATGAATCATAGAGTTGCATATAAACTAAACATAACACTCATAACATCTCCCTCTTAATAAATGATCATTGTGAAATGTGGATGAATCCTTGTAATAACATATTTACAGGTTAAGTCTTTTGGGTGGTTGTGAATGTCTACCACTGCGGGTGAAAACTGGCCCTCGTTGTATAAAGTGTTTCTTAGCCCTCTCCAAGGTTACTGGGCTCTTCTCACCACTTACTGGCATGCTCTGCTCTTCACTCCCGTCCGATATACCTGCTTGCTCCGGACTGTCATTAACATTAGTCTTTGGCATCATCACTGTACATTCCCTACCACCAATTGGTGAGTTTGCCCTTGCATTACCAGGCAAGTTTGGCCTGTCAACTGGATAGTGTGAATCAGGCTTTTCAGCCACACGCAGATCCACACGATTGCGACGATAGAGAGTTCCATCAATGTCCACAAGATAGGAGTTACCTTTCGCCGACAAGTACCCATTCTCCAGCGACTTGTTCGATCTCCAGGCAGCGGTTTCATACGGATTCGTTCCCCAATATTCAATTCAGGCAAATCTCTTGCAGATGTGTCATATTGTGCCTTGAACACTTGCCTCTTAAGCCGTAACTTTTCCAGTACCCCTTGTATCACAGAGGGTTCAAGTAACTTGTTGGCCACAGGTAAGGAGGTCTTTAATCTTCGTGACATCAGTCTCTGTGCTGGGCTACTATCCATGCCCACAGTTGGAGTGTTCCTCCAATGTAAGATGGCCTTCCACTGGTCTTTACCATCACTTTGTGCTTTCTTGCATAAAGTTTTTACAATCTTCACCGCAGATTCAGCTTTGCCGTTAGCCTGTGGAT
>NW_017309080.1:89583-97156 GCF_000935625.1 Nanorana parkeri | reverse complement strand
GTAGGTTTAAATCATGTTCTCTCAATAGGCGTCGGCGTGTGCTTTCACTAGTGATACCCAGAACTATTTTGTCACGAATAAGTTCATCTCTCAGAGACCCATAGTCACAGCTTGCAGCTTTTTCTCTTAGCCGTGTGACAAAGTTATCTATTGTTTTACCTTCTTGCAGCTGCCAAATATATATCTTTCATATATGACATTTTTAGAAGGTCTGAAAAAAGCTTCTAATGCATCCAGGATGGCTTTAGTGTCACTCTTCTGCTCCTCTGTGAGGTTCAGATTATACTTGTAAACATGAAGGCATCACTGCCCATAACTCTCCTCAGTGTAGCTGCTTGCACTGCTGCAGGCTTCTCGTGTAATCCTGTTGCTAGGGAGAATTCCTCAAACTCAGCTCTGAAGTTATCCCAGTTACTGCTGCAATCCCCACTCACCCTCATTGTCTCAGGTAGTGGAATGCTGTGTGCAGTTGCCATGGTGCTGGTTTTCTTGCTTCTAGTGCTCAGCTTTCAGGACAGGACTGCAATCGCTACAGGAGGCACATTCAGCTCTAAGGCCTCTCACTGCAAGACTGGCAATCTTTCAGCGTCCCATGAGTAGAAGCAGTGCAGATTCAAGTACTTCTGACACCATGTTTTATGTGGTAATAATGACAGTATAAGCCGTTAGTGTACAGAAGTCATGTTCTTAGAAGAGAACCCACAGAACAGGAAACGCATCACAGGAAACAAGTGCCACAGAGATGAATCATAGAGTTGCATATAAACTAAACATAACACTCATAACAAACATCTCCAGCCAGAGAGGGACCTGAGCCGAAGGTCAACCCCCCACAGCCGTTCTCAGGAGATAGGAAAACATATAGAGAATTTCTCAATTCATTCAAGCTGTTATTCGATCTCAGACCAAAAACTTACCCCACAGACCGTGTAAAATTGATCTCGTACTTAAAGGGTGAACCCAGAGCATGGGCCACAACCTACATAGAGAGGGATGATCCTCTTCTCAACTCCTACCCTTAATTCCTAGACGCAATGTCACTTCTCTATGAAGATACCAGTAAGCAGCTCACAGCGGAGGCTGCCATACGTAACCTACGTCAAGGAAGGAGACCGGTGGAAGAGTATGTCGCAGAATTCACAAGATGGGCTAGGGAGACAGAATGGAACAATGTCAGTCTCCGAAACCAATTCAGGCTCGGTTTATCCAATTCTCTAAAGTATGAACTAGCAAGAGACGACCTACCTTCTACCCTTGAGGCTCTGATTGCACGCTCCATCTCCATCGATCGCAGGTTAAGGGAACGCAGGCTGGAAAAATCATCCGGGTCGGCCTACCCCCCACGCAGAGTCTATACAGCTACCACTCCTGCGCACACAGAAGAACCAATGGAGATAGGCGCTATCAGAGGCCCCTTATCCCACAACGAGAAGATGCAACGCCGTGAAAAAAATCTCTGTATGTACTGTGCTGGAACAGACCAACTTTTTGAAGACTGTCCTCTTGTTCGGAAGAAATCCCCAGGTAAGACAACTTCTCCCTATAATGTGTCTTCTCTGCGATCCGAGACTTACAAATATTTACATATTCCTATCACTCTACAGTGGGAGCAACAAAGAGTGCGGGTGGAAGCGATGGTGAATACAGGGGCGTGCGGTAATTTAATCGACTCAAAGTTCACAAGCTTGAATAAAATACCGATACTCACCAAAATCAACCCTGTGTCCATTAGTTTTATTGATGGCACCACTCCCATATCAGGTCCCATTCTACATCAGACCCAGGCACTCATCGTAGTTTCACCTAACAACCACATTGAACATCTGTCCTTTAATGTAATTCCGTCCCCCATCTTTCCTGTCATTTTAGGTCTCCCATGGCTGAGGTTACACCAACCCACCTTGGTATGGGACCAAAATGAACTACGGCTAGAGTCTCAGTACTGTAAGGACACCAACCTAAAGAAGGGGTTTATCCGACCCTCTACATCACCAGTGGGGGCAGGAATGTTCTTTGTCCGAAACAAAGACAAGAATCTGCAACCAATAATTGATTACCGCCTCAACAACATAACAGTAAAAAAACGATACCCATTACCCCTCATCCCGGAGCTTATTGAAAGGCTACAAACAGCACGGATTTTCACAAAACTCGACCTCAGAGGTGCATACAACCTTATCAGAATGAAAGAAGCGGACGAATGGAAGACCGCCTTCCGTACACAATACGGCTTATTCGAATACACCGTGATGCCGTTCAGTTTAAGTAACGCACCTGCTACCTTCCAGTGCTTCATAAACTACGTCTTCCGCGACCTTCTCAACATCTGCTTTGTAATATACCTAGATGATATCCTCATATATTCTGATAACGAAACCGAACATAGGAAACATGTTAGATGGTACTTGCTCGGTTAAGGGTGCACCAACTGCAAGGGCACAAAAGCGGAAAAATGTGTCTTTGAAACCTCTATTATTCCGTTCCTAGGATACATTATCAGGGAATACAAATGGATCAGACCAAGATCGAGTGCAACCGTAACTGGCCAACGCCTCGTACTAGAAGAGCTCTACAGAAATTCTTGGGCTTTGCCAACTTCTACAGGAAGTTTATAAAAAACTTCTCTGCTGTTGTCAAGCCTCTCACCAGGTTGACAAGCTCAAAACAAAAATACACCTGGGACAGAGAGGCTCAGGATGCCTTCGAAAATTGAAGACCTGTTTCACAACCACAACAGTATGTATTGGAAGTAGACGCTTCCCAGACTGCCATCGGTGCTATACTTTCTCAACGAGAGTCCATTTCTACTCCGTTGCACCCTGTTGCCTTCCATTCAAGGACCTTGAATTCGGCAGAAATCAATTATCCTATAGGTGAGAAAGAACTTCTCGCCATCAGATGTGCACTAGAGAACTGGCGTCATCTCTTAGAGGGTACCAAACTTCCAATCATTATATATACCGATCATTGGAACCTCCAGTTCCTAAAAACGAGTAAAACGCTTTCTTTCCGCCAAGTAAGGTGGAGTTTTTTCTTTGATAGGTTTGATTACCTCATCACCTACAGGCCTGGTTCGAGGAATGGGAAGGCGGATTCCCTCTCCCGCAGCGAGGAGTTGGAGAATGTCGCCACTTCTCCAACGACCATTATTCCTCCGGGAAGAATACTTTCGGCCATCCTCGACCTAAAGCAGCAGCTGAGAAATCACCTGGAGACTGCCGAAATCCCCACAGGACTGGGTGTCCAGTCAGGATCCGAGGGGTTCTACTATAAGGACTCCAGACTTTTCATCCCGCCTGCTATGCGAACTCGCAAAAAGATACTTTTGGTGGCCTGGTATGTGAAAGACAATACGCGATTATGTCACCTCTTGTGACATCTGTGCCACGTGTAAAAGCGAAAAAAAACGGCCTTATGGGTTATTGACGAATTTAGACATACCTTCCAGACCTTGGGAGACCATTTCTATCGATTTTATCGTTCACCTACCCCCCTCCCAAGGTCATAACACCGTTCTGGTAGCGGTTGACCTCCTCACAAAAATTTGCTCACTTCATTGCTCTAAAAAAGTTACCCTCCTCGGTTGAGACCGCAGAGGCCCTCCTCAAGGAGGTCATCCGACTACACGGAGTTCCCTCCAGGATCATCTCGGACAGAGGAACACAATTCATTTCAAGGTTTTGGAAGGCCCTATTAAATAAAAGGATTGATCATCGCCTGTCAAGCCGAAAGGGTGTCAAGAACGGACACCGCTCTATAGCCCGAGACCATGGCGGGGACGGGCCCGTCAACAGCGTCCTGTTGCTGGGCGACGGGGGGGGCGTTCTTCAGCGCTCCACTCCTCCTCCCCTCTGAACAGCTGAGCCGGCGTGATGACGCGGCGAGCTCGGCGCAGCGGCGTCCCGTTGCTATGAGACGCTTGGGTCGGGTCTTGCCTCCGGCTCCGCCCCCAACCACCGCTCTCTGCCTACATAAACGTAGGCTGTTCACTTGTTTGACGTTCTAGCAAAGTAGTACGTCGAGCAAGCTACTTAGGAACTGAACAAAATCTTGGAACAGGACAGCCTGCTACAGCCTCTTTGAACCCCTGGCTCTATTATTCTTGGACTCCTCGCAGAGTGGATTCAGCATCACATCCTGGGACTGCCTCCCCCACAAAACAGCAAGTAGCCATTAAACACATGTTGTAATCAATTGGAGTGTGGAAGCTGAAACCTAGCTGGGAGGTTTTGCTATCCCTCATCCTCTCTCATTGCCTTTGACTCCATTCTACTGTTGCATAGGACTGTGTTATCTTATTAAGAATTAAGTGATTCCATGTTCTGGGTTAAAGCTAACTAAGACCAGGATACCAACCCTATCATAACCCCATACTCTGAACTGTTGTAGACATTGTATTATCTGGAGTTACCTAGTGAAGTTAACTAGGCGAGTGAACTACAAATCCCATCAGATCCCGAGAACCGAGAGCCTGGGCTAACACCTTCATTGAGAACGAGGATCCACTACTCGATTCCTATCCGGAGTTCATATAGGCCATGGATCTCCTCTACGAAGATCCCTGTAAACAGCTCAGTCCGCAATCCATAGCCTGAAACAGGGAAAAAGACCTGTCGAAGATTACATAGCGGAGTTCCAACGATGGGCTAGAGAAACCCAATGGAATGAGCTCAGTCTCCGGAATCAATTTAGATTGGGACTGTCCGAAATGCTGAAAGATGAACTAGCACGGGCAGATCTTCCCGCTACACTTGATGCACTCATCCACAGAGCAGTGGCCATCGATCGGCGACTACGAGAACGCAGGGCCGAAAGAGCGACTGGCTACCCCAGCCCGGCTCACAGACCAAGTCCACCTAGGAGAGATGAACCCATGGAAATAGGGGCACTCAAGGGGCCCCTCACCCAGGCCGAGAGGAACCGCAGACGTGCCGGTAACCTATGCATGTACTGTGCAGCTCCCGAGCATGGAGTCAACGACTGCCCAAGTGTCAGAAGGAAGAATGAGGGTAAGAAGTCTTACCAATATGTCAGAATGTTTATACTGCTCTGATATACAGTTCTATTTATGGAAACAATTAAAAATCTATGGTTAAGGAGATTCCCAATGTATTTCCATAAATCAAAATTATGCAAGTTCTTTCATTTGTGCTGACTTCGAAGACAAGAGGAATACCAAAGTATACAAAATATAGATATTTATTTATCAAAAATCAGTGCAAAAATAATAATAAAATATAATTGGTGACAAACAAAGAATATGGATCAGATAATATCAATCAATTTGATAACACAGGTAATGCATAAAAATGTAACCACTGGATATTGTTCAAAATATAAATGTAACCAAGATAAACGACTCTTTCAATGTAATGGGTATCTTATCAGTATCTCACAGTATAAGAAAACAAAAGGCTCAGAATTGACATGTGACTTCTCTCAGCACAGATATTCGCAAACTCTAACTTTCACAGCGCATGGGCGATATTTATCCCATCATGCACAGGGCTGGCAATAAGCCCAGACCAGTCAAAGTAGAAAAAAATTACCACCAGTTTAATTCAATATAGATCAGACTAGACCATTGACTAGAAACTAACTGTCAGACTTCAAGTCTACTTTTTTTCGATTTACTACTTGGTAAACAGTCTATTCGAAGCCATTAGCAATCCTCCTTAAATTCCTTGAAAGTGAGGTACTTAGTTTAGAGTTAGACCAGAAGTTTTTCATACATATAAGAAAAGAATATACATTGGCATGTACCACCTCATTCTTTGCACTTAAAATATAAAAACCCAGAATAAAAAGAAAGAGCGCATGCGAGAGGCTGACGAAGATGGCCGCACACTAATCAGCTCCGCGCCAGAACGGGAGGAAAGCTGACCTTTACAGTCGATAACCGGACTCGTTCGCGCTCCCAACAAGGGTCACAGGATCCGGGCTCCCGACGCCGATCGGTACATACCGGCATGTCTCAGACCAGAAGCCACGGCGGTAAGCTAAACCAGCCGACCCTCCATGAGGCCTTGGGCCGCGCGGCACACAAGCTGGCTGCAGCGCCACCTGTCTTACATCATGAGGATTCTAACTCCTCAGTGGAACCCCAAGACCTGCAGGGAGACGATTCACAGAGGACCCAGTCAGACCCCGAGCTCACACCGTCCCTAATGGCCCAATTTGGATAAAGTCTCTAAACAGATCACCTCTCAGCTTATTAGAGAAATTAGGGATGTGGGCAGAGGAGTTCCAGAAGTGGTACTGGACCTCCAGTCCACAATAACAGCACTATTTCAGGAACTTGCACCTGATATCCCCATTGACAGGATGGAATTCGATAGGATTCACAGGGCCCTAACGAAACGCACGCCTGACGGCCCACCGAGGTACATCATAGTGCGTCAACACTACTACCGCACCAAAGAACGTTTGCTTCAAGCGGCTAGGGAAACCGGGACACTACATTTCCAGGGTTACCCATACCAAGTGTACACAGATCTCTCGCCAGCCACTATTGCACGCCGAAGGGAATTTAGACCCCTGCTACAAGTCTTGCAGGCTAAGAAAATTCGCTATCGCTGGGGCTTTCCATTCAAGATACAATTTTTCTACGACAGCAAGTCCTATACTTTTACCTCCGTGGAAGAGCTGAAAGACTGCCTTGACTCTCTACACCTATTGGGTCGTACAGATGTGGCCCCCGACGACGAACCTGCGATGCCGCGGTTATCTCCGGGCAGAACCCACCCTTCATGTTCCAAGTCAACCCCTCCGATCTCCCCGAAAACACCATGGAAGAAACAAAACCCACCCCCCACAACGGGATCACTTGGATGACTTTACGTCTGTAATTGCTTTTCCACCTTGATTGGGGGAACTGTAATTCACCCCTTAGGCCACTGATGTGGTCAGCTGGATCCTCCTGCCAAGCCAATCATCACGGTTAGCAGTAGAGGGGTCTGATGTCTTCGCACCGTCCCTGAAGTTCTTGGAACTGTTGGAGTTATCTCCATTGTTTACGTTCTGCTTCGTTGAATAGTCTTTAATTACTCGGTTAATGATTGCACACTCACTATTATTATTAGTGCTGTACTGTTTCTAGTGTCCGACCTATAAGCCCTATGCAACAACTGTTACCCTTGAAGAAAAATGTGATTCATTATGAAGTAATATTGTCCGGTCTACTCGGATTATATAGTTTATTGTTGGGAGGTCAGCCTCCCGTTCTGGTATCCCCCATGCGCTCCACATTTCACTGCCTCGACCCAGGTGTTTGACCTGGTTTCGCTGGGGTGAACGAATTTGTCCACTAGTGGTTCAGAGTCTAACCCACTCTTCGTCTGCTACGGTCAACTGGTGTTAACTGTACCCCTTATCCCCCCCCATTCCTGATCAATCCAATTGTTTTTGACCTTGTTTCGCTGGGGTGAACGAATTTGTCCACTAGTGGTTCAGAGTCTAACCCACTCTTCGTCTGCTACGGTCAACTGGTGTTAACTGTACCCCTTATCCCCCCCCATTCCTGATCCATCCAGTTGTTTTTGACCTTGCTTTACCTTAATCCTACCCCCCCCCC
>NW_017309080.1:71237-88289 GCF_000935625.1 Nanorana parkeri | reverse complement strand
CCAGAAGTGGTACTGGACCTCCAGTCCACAATAACAGCACTATTTCAGGAACTTGCACCTGATATCCCCATTGACAGGATGGAATTCGATAGGATTCACAGGGCCCTAACGAAACGCACGCCTGACGGCCCACCGAGGTACATCATAGTGCGTCAACACTACTACCGCACCAAAGAACGTTTGCTTCAAGCGGCTAGGGAAACCGGGACACTACAATTCCAGGGTTACACATACCAAGTGTACACAGATCTCTCGCCAGCCACTATTGCACGCCGAAGGGAATTTAGACCCCTGCTACAAGTCTTGCAGGCTAAGAAAATTCGCTATCGCTGGGGCTTTCCATTCAAGATACAATTTTTCTACGACGGCAAGTCCTATACTTTTACCTCCGTGGAAGAGCTGAAAGACTGCCTTGACTCTCTACACCTGTTGGCAGAACCCACCCTTCATGTTCCAAGTCAACCCCTCCGATCTCCCCGAAAACACCATGGAAGAAACAAAACCCACCCCCCACAACGGGATCACTTGGATGACTTTATGCCCGTAATTGCTTTTCCACCTTGATTGGGGGAACTGTAATTCACCCCTTAGGCCACTGATGTGGTCAGCTGGGTCCTCCTGCCGAGCCAATCATCATGGTTAGCAGTAGAGGGGTCTGATGTCTTCGCTCCATCCCTGAAGTTCTTGGAACTGTTGGAGTTATCTCCATTGTTTACGTTCTGCTTTGTTGAATTAGTCTTTAATTACTCGGTTAATGATTGCACACTATTATTATTATTATTATTATTAGTGCTGTACTGTTTCTAGTGTCCGACCTATAAGCCCTATGCAACAACTGTTACCCTTGAAGAATAATGTGATTCATTATAAAGTAATATTGTCCGGTCTACTCGGATTATATAGTTTACTGTTGGGAGGTCAGCCTCCCGTTCTGGTATCCCCCATGCGCTCCACATTTCACTGCCTCGACCCAGGTGTTTGACCTGGTTTCGCTGGGGTGAACGAATTTGTCCACTAGTGGTTCAGAGTCTAACCCACTCTTCGTCTGCTACGCTCAACTGGTGTTAACTGTACCCCTTATACCCCCCCATTCCTGATCCATCCAATTGTTTTTGACCTTGCTCTACCTTAATCCTACCCCCACCCCCCACTTCCTTCACCCTCATAGCCTCTCCCCCCTCTCCTAGTGTAAACATGTCACTCAAGATAGTATCTCTCAATGTTCAGGGACTCAATCAGCCCAACAAACGGGTCAAGGCTTTCAGACATTTTAAGAAAATTAATGCTGATGTGGTTTGTCTCCAGGAGACTCATCTCCCTCAATCGTTTAATTTGTCATACCTGCATTCTAATTATCCTCTGTTTTTTACAGCCTCGGCTTCAACGAAACATAGAGGAGTCCTGATAGCGTTTAGTTGCTCCACTCCCTTCATCTGTCAGAAGGAAATCAAGGACCCAGAGGGAAGGTACTTAATACTGGTAGGCTCAATCCATGATTTCTCGGTCACGATTGTATCCTATTACGCCCCTAACACGGGCCAACTTGGTTTTCTCACTCATTAATAATTTTTCTTTGTATTTCAAACAAATAAAAACCTTTTGAACGAAAAAAATATATAAAAACCCCATTATTAGTAATACACACTAATATATTTCAATGGGTACACTCAAACAATATATATAATGAATATAGTTTGGATATATAAAAGTACATGTATAAAATTTTACTTAAAATCAATCAAGTAAGTAGGCAGATAGATGCTACATATAATATAATAATATAATAACATTGTTGTTAATATTCATTACTGCAATGAATAGTAAGGTTTCATAAGGAACTTTTAAATAAGCCCCTTTCTTCTTATTCATTGAACAAAGAGAAAAAAAAAACTCTTAAGAAACTCCAATTTCTTGTAGGGAGGCAAAGAAGTAATCAATCAAGCCCTATACAGGCTGGCACCGATGTGCTTCTAAGACCCCCACAATTTACGATCGGAGGAATGTTTATATTAACATTCCTAATTTCTCTGTGAAGGTCTCTGTACAAAAAAAGAATGAACTTATTTTCACCTTATAGCACATAGACAAAATGGCTACTAGTATGCCCATAGACACATCTGTAAAATGACATGTTTAGGCCTATGAAATCGATTCCTTTCGGCCCAATAGTTCTGACATATGTAAGTTAAACCCAGATAACCTACCTTCAAACCGATACCTAACTGTTCCTTTGACTTTACAGTGGGATCAGCAGCGTCTTTCCATTGAAGCCATGGTAGACTCGGGAGCGTGCAGGAACTTTATTGATGCCAAACTGGTTAACCAAAATAAAATTCCCTTGCAAAAAAAATCGACACCACTTTCTGTCAGTGTTATTGATGGCACTTCGCTAGCATCAGGGCCTATAGCATATGAAACCTCTCTTATCATTGTGGTATCCCCTCACAATCACCTTGAGCACCTATACTTTGATATCATTCCTTCACCTCTTTTTTCTGTTATTCTTGGGTTACCGTGGTTAAAACAACATCAGCCTACTTTTGACTGGGAAAACAATACCCCCCTACTCGACTCTGATTATTGCAAACAGTCATGTTATCCCGTCACTTCCGTTTTTCAGGTGAGCTCGGGGACGATTCCAACCCCCTACGCGGATTTTTCTGGCGTATTCTGCAAGAAAAAGGCGGAGTCTCTACCGCCTCACAGGCCGTGCGATTGCCCTATTGACTTGTTACCGGGTAGTGCCATACCTGTAGGTCGGGTGTACCCCCTATCGGCTCCTGAGCTACAACATCTCAAGGAATATCTGGAGGAAAATCTCAAAAAGGGATTCATCTCACCATCTACGTCCCCCACCAGGGCCAGGATTGTTCTTCGTCAGAAACAAGGAGCAAAGCCTCCGACCTATTATCGATTATCGCAAACTAAACAAGATCACCCTAAAAAACAGGTACCCCTTGCCCTTAATTTCAGAACTTATAGAAAGACTCCAAAACGCTACGTTATTCACCAAACTCGACCTCAAGGGGGCGTATAACCTCATACGCATGAAATCTGGTGACGAGTGGAAGACCGCATTCCGTACCCGGTACGGTCTATTTGAGTACAACGTGATGCCTTTTGGGTTGTGTAATGCCCCTGCCACCTTCCAAGCGTTCGTGAACGAAATTTTTCGGGATTTGCTGGATGTCTGCGTAATTGTGTATCTGGATGATATCTTAGTCTACTCCACTAACCTTGCTGATCATCGTAAATATGTGCGATGGGTATTGGCACGGCTTAGAACACATAAGCTGTATGCCAAACTCGAAAAGTGTTACTTCGAGAAGGACACCATTCCTTTCCTCGGGTTTGTTATTTCCTCTGCAGGTATGGAAATGGATACTTCAAAAGGTCGAGTGCATACTTAACTGGCCTGTACCACGCAGTAGGAAGGCACTACAGAAGTTTTTGGGCTTCACAAATTTTTACCGGAAATTCGTCAAAAACTTTTCCACAGTGGTGAAACCACTAACCCAGTTAACCAGTACCAAGATTACGTTTGCATGGTCCCTGGAAGCTCAGAGAGCTTTCGATGACCTAAAAAGACGCTTTACCTCCGCACCTATACTACGTCTCCCAGACCCTGCATTATCCTACATTCTGGAAGTGGATGCTTCTAACACGGCTGTTGGGGCCATTCTATCACAGAGAGAATCCCTGCTCAAACCTCTACACCCTGTTGCCTTCTACTCCCGTACCCTAAACGAACTACCCAGTGGGAGAAAAGGAATTGTTGGCCATCAAATGTGCCCTTGAACATTGGCGCCACCTTCTCGAGGGTACACAAACCCCCATCATCATCTATACGGATCACCAAAACCTCCAGTATTTAAAAACCAAACTAACCCTTTCGTCCCGTCAGGTACGCTGGAGCTTCCTCTTCGACTGGTTCAATTACGTTATCACATACCGGCCGGGTTCTAAGAATGGCAAGGCGGACTCCCTCTCTCGGATTGGGGAGCACCAGTCTCCCTCTCAAAATCCTTAAACGATCATTCCCCAGGACCGACTCCTTGTAGCTACTGTAAACCTCAAGGAGGAACTCCAACAAGCCCTGGCGCTCCCTGGTAGTGTACCACCTTCACCATTAGTTAAAGACCAAGAGGGATTCCTATACAAGGACGCAAGATTATTCATTCCTCCTTCCATGCAGGTTCCCATTCTCCGCTTGATGCACGAGAATCCTCTCGAGGGACACCCAGGAATGGCCAAAACCATTGACCTAACCAAAAGATACTTCTGGTGGCCACAGATGACAAAAACCATAAGAGTTTGTATCCACATGTGAAATATGTGCTACTTGCAAACACGACAAAGGCCGGCCATATGGCCTCCTGATGAATACTCCGTTACCCAGCAGACCATGGGAGGTGGTTTCCCTCGATTTCATCGTGGAATTGCCCCCATCCAGGAACCATAATACCATCCTAGTCGTTGTGGATATGTTCTCGAAGATGGCTCATTTTATACCTTTACCAAAGTTGCCCAACGCCCAAGAAACCGCAAAAGCCTTCTTGAACCATGTCGTGCGTTTACATGGAGTACCAAACCATCTCATCTCGGATCGGGGGACCCAGTTCGTGTCGAAATTTTGGAAGGCCTTATGTAGCCAGTTAGACATCAACCACCGACTGTCCAGTGCGTACCACCCGCAGACGAATGGGCAAACCGAGAGGGTAAATCAGTGTCTGGAGCAGTATCTGCGTTGCCATTGCACATTCCTGCAGGACGATTGGGTAGATCTGTTGGCGGATTTCGCTTTCAATAACGCCGCAAACTCCTCGTCGCGAATGTCCCCTTTCTATGCCAACTACGGATTCCACCCCAGACTTCTACCCTCCTCAGTGTTGCCGACTAACACCCCTTGTACTGATGAATTCTTGACACAACTCACCAAAAACCATGTCCTAATAAAGGACAACCTCAAGCTGGCCCAGGAGAGGCAAAAGCATTACTATGATCTCAGAAGACGTAACCCTCCTTCCTATCAAGTGGGGGATTTGGTTTGGTTGTCCACCAAACATTTGAAGCTAACAACGCCATCACGAAAGCTAAGTCGACTGTTCACGGGGCCATACCCCGTGGAGGCGGTTATCAACCCGGTGACGGTACGCCTGAAGTTACCCCCTACTATGCGTATCCATCCTGTATTTCATGTCTCTCTCCTAAAACCTCATCGTCCCAACACTTTTAGGGATCGGGTTTCGGCCAATCTCCCTCCGATTGATGTGGAGGGTGAGGCTGAGTTCGAGGCCGCAGCCATACTGGATGCAAGGAGGTACCGGAAAAAGCTCCAATACCTTATCCGATGGAAGGGTTACGGTACCCAAGATGACTCATGGGAGGATTCAAAGGATGTGCATGCCCCTAGGATGCTGCGGCAGTTTCACTTGAAGTACCCACACAAACCTTTCCCACACCTGGGACCCCGGAGGGTTCCCTTGGGGAGGGGGTACTGTCAGGAACGGACACCGCTCTATAGCCCGAGACGATGGCGGGGACGGGCCCGTCAACAGCGTCCTGTTGCTGGGCGACGGGCGGGCGTTCCTCAGCGCTCCACTCCTCCTCCCTCTGAACAGCTGAGCCGGCGTGATGACGCGGCGAGCTCGGCCCAGCGGCGTCCCGTTGCTAGGAGACGCTTGGGTCGGGTCTCGCCTCCGGCTCTGCCCCCAACCACCGCTCTCTGCCTACATAAACGTAGGCTGTTCACTTGCTCGACGTTTTAGCAAAGTAGTACGTCGAGCAAGCTACTTAGGAACTGAACAAAATCTTGGAACAGGACAACCTGCTACAGCCTCTTTGAACCCCTGGCTCTATTATTCTTGGACTCCTCGCAGAGTGGATTCAGCATCACATCCTGGGACTGCCTCCCCCACAAAACAGCAAGTAGCCATTAAACACATGTTGTAATCAATTGGAGTGTGGAAGCTGAAACCTAGCTGGAAGGCTTTGATATCCCTCATCGCCATTGACTCCATTCTACTGCTGCATAGGACTGTGCTATCTTATTAAGAATTAAGTGATTCCATGTTCTGGGTTAGTGACGCTAACTAAGACCAGGATATCAACCTGTAATGACCCGTGAGGCTATAACTGGACGCTCAACTGCGGAGTTACTGGTGTAATGACAGGGTTCAGTTATGATTCCTTCCTTCCCCCTCCATTTAGTGTTTAATGGAGGGTTTGGAATCACTTCCCATCATTCCCTGCCACTTGGGCAACTATAGGTTTAGTATCGGCAGAGGAGAGGGGGTAGGTGAGTGCTACAGGGTCTCCTGGTTCCCCTGATCTAGTTTGGGTGAACTGAGTATTGCGAATCCCCCCAACACACCTGCTTCCACGGCGCAACAGGCCGGTAGTGTTTATAGGAGACGCAACACACAATTCACACTATGTCACTACAGCAGGTTCTAGTCACTCAGTTGTGTGGTTAAAGGTACTGATCCGATCCAGTCCCAGCAAGTGTGTGGGAAATGCTTCCTGGCAGTGTGTAACTCCCCTGGTAAAGCTTCAACCTTCACAGCACACAGGTTTAACTACGACAGGTGGTAATCAGCATTGAACTAGTTAACAGACTTTAGCAGGGATGTGGAAACAGGGGCACAGACTGTGATAGCAATACCCCTCACAGCTTGAAGTCACACAGGTTCAGCAATGCTTATTGATAGTAGACTACTGAAGGAAATGACAGTACACAAGTGTAGCTCCAGCAGGAGACAATCAGTAGTGAGCAGGTTAACAGTCTATTGAAGGAATATGAGAACTGAGGCACAGACTATGTTATCCACCCCTTCACAGTGTGTTAAGTTCACAACAGCACTTCACCATCCATTTCACTCCAGATTTAGTATATTTGCATATGTCAGCAACCCTGTAGATACTGTCACATATGCCTTCAGACTACTTGCGCTTTAGAGAGATCGCTTCTGGGTCCTTTGGTGCATGTGCTGCAATAGCCAACTCATCGTCTTGCTCGGCGTACAACAGTCGGACGCTGAACAAACAATTCAGCTCCCTTAAATCCCTCCTCGCCGATCGCGGAGGGGAGGAGCTGGGTCCCGTACATGACGAACATGAGGGGGCGGAGCTGATTGCCGTCCTGGACGGCCCTGAAGGGGAGGAACTAACTGCTGAGCTGGACGTCCCTGAAGGGGAGGAGCTAACTGCCGAGCTGGACGGCCCTGAAGGGGAGGAGCTGGCTGACGAGCTGGCCGTGCTTGGCCCCGCCAGGCAGCGCTGGACCGAGGACGGGTAAGTCTGTTACACAACCGTATCATAACCTATACTCTGAACTGTTGTAGACATTGTATTATCTGGAGTTACCTACGCTCATCACCCCTAGTGAAGTTAACTAGGCGAGTGAACTACAAATCCCATCAGATCCCAATGCTGGTAAATTGTGGTTCTGTGAGAATTTGCTGCCACTACTAAAATACTATTAAAACAAATGGTGTATGATGTGTAAGGGGTTCCGACTTCACTCACTGCACTAAAGTGTAACCGTGAACCCTCCACCTGAACCATTTCCACTCACCTCCGCAGCTGCGATCCTATACATATATCTTGCTGTGCTTGCACGAATCATTACAAAGGGTGAACCAGTGCCTGGAACAATATATACGATGTTACTGTGTCCACTTACAGGATGACTGGTGGCACCTACTTCCCCTCTCGGAATTTGCTTTTAACAACACTATTAGCTCCTCAACACAGCAGAAACTCTTCTTCGCGAATTATGGGTTTCACCCCAGCTTTAAACAGCTGGGGTGAAACATTATACCCACCAACGTTCCGGCTACTGAAGACTATGTGGGAAATCTACAACAAATTGCAGCCTCCCTAAAATCCAATATCACGAAGGCCCAGGGACGACAGAAAGTATACTATGACCTACGCAGAAGGAAGCCTCCTGAATACATGGTGGGGGACACAGTGTGGCTGAGTACCAGGAACCTCAGATTGAAGACACCTAGTAGGAAATTCAGTAGGTTGTTCATTGGTCCCTTCCCCGTTGAAAAAGTCATCGGACCGAACGCTGTGAGATTACGGCTTCCTCCAGACTTGACCGTACATCCGACGTTTCATGTGTCTTTACTTAAGCCCTACCAACCGAATCAGTTCCCTGGAAGGAATCCTCCAGCTGCACCTCCAATCCTCGTACACGGAGAGGAGGAATTCGAGATCGGAAGTATACTGGACTCCCGTTGCCGTGGGAATCGCCTTCAATACCTGATTAGATGGAAGGACTATGGGCCTCAGGATGACTTGTTTGTTTGGCGTCCGACCGTTGTGAACGGTGCACACGGAACATCGCCTAGGAGAGACTCTCTACAGCATCTGCACCACGGGACCCATCAGAAAACCCCACAACCGCAAGTAGCCTAAGGCATTCGATCTGTATCAAGGTGGCTTACTGACATAGACCAGGTTACATATGCTGGAGTGACAATGATTGCCTTAGTGTAAAGCAAATATGTTGCGCTCGGTCTATGTGAACCAACTACACACTAAAGTGTTAATAAACAAATCTGTGTAAAATTACGACAATCCGTGTGAAAAAATTGATGCAAGTGGATTATTTACATAATAAGAATAATACAAATCAACACTGGAACCTTCAGAATTAGTGCCAGTGATCAACCTCATTGGTTCGGCATGTATATCTCAAAACATGCGAACCTCTGGCTAGCGGTGTAGTAAAACAACACAGAAAACTTAAATTTAAACCGTGATATTAATTCAAGCTGTGAACAAACTTTGAGAAGGAAGGAGGGGCTCTGTGGTGGCCCTCCAATACTCCTTAAAAAAACCGTGCAAATAAATCAAAACTCTAAAATAATAACAGCAAAGAAACTGACAGATGCCTTCATCTCTCTTAGCTGAGTGCTGCTAACGCTCAAAAGCTCGATTTTTTTCCTTGTTTTGACATGGTCACATATTTTAATGTAATCCTGCCCAGTTTTTTGGCTTTCTCAGCTGTTCCAGGGCAGAACGGCATCACAAATCGTAAGTTCAGAAGACCTGATGTGCCTGGAACAGCTGATCGGTCCTGAAATGTCACTTCTATCCGACTTTGTGAGTGCGGTGGAATGTGAGATCACAGTCACAAAGTCGGATAGAAGCGACATTTCAGGACCGATCATCTGTTCCAGGGCAGATCGGTTCTCCTGCACATACGATTTGCGATGCCGATCTGCCCTGGAACAGCTGAGAAAGCGTTGGAATGCTTGACCTAATGGCAGTCACACATTCCACCGCTATAAAAATGGGCTGGATTACGGTAAAATGTGTCACAACGCGACCAGTCACACATTCTAACGTAGTCACAAACTTTGATAGAACAGAAGCCCTGTATGTAAACATTTAATCAGAGAAATAGATTGTTGGGAATGTTACATTACAGTGTAACATTCCCAACAAACCCTGGGATCGAGGGGTGCTCTGTTGTGGAACTGCCTCCTTCTAAGGAGTTCACGACTACCTTCGTGGTCATAGATCATAGATCATCTGACAAAGATGGCACACTTCTTACCTATGTTGGTAACCCCTTCTGCTGCCGAGACAGCCCAGCTGTTTATCAAGGAAATTGTTCGCTTCCATGGGGTCCCAAATAATATTGTTTCTGATCGAGGGGTGCAATTTACATCCAAATTCTGGAGGGATCTCTGCAAAGCCCTGCAGATAGAAAACAAATTTCCTCTGCTTGTCATCCGCAGTCCAACAGACAAACCGAACGCACCAATCAGACCATCGAGCAATATTACATTGTTTTTCTACCTTTTCACAGGGTAAGTGGGCGGAATTGCTACTGTTGGTGGAGTTCGCCCACAATAACTCTGTCTATTCTGCAACCACCATTTTTTGCCAACCTGGGGTACCGTCCCTCCTTTTTTCCTGTCTTGACTCCAGATACCTCTGTTCCTGCTGTTGCAGAGAGGACTGAGCAGCTTATTGCCAACTACAGTGTGTTGCAGTATGCTTTTGCCACGGCACAGCGTGAGAATAAACTCTTTTTTGACAAAAAGAGGAGAGGGGATTTGATCCTGAAACCTGGAGACAAGGTATGGCTTTCCATGACTAACCTGAAACTAGCATGCCCTTCTAACTGGGGCCTAGATTCATTGGTCCATTTCCAGTGAAAAGGCAGGTCAACTCAGTAGCCTACGAACTTACCTTGCCCAAGACTTACAAAGTGCATCCTGTTTTTCATGCCTCACTGCTGAAGCCTTCTTCCCCTGATCCTTTTCCCGACCGCATGTTGGGTACGCCTGCTCCTACCCTGATTGAAGGTGTAGAGGAGTTTGAGATGGAAGTGGTTATGGACTGTAGGAAGAAAAGGGGCCAATTTACATTTTATATTAAATAGAAGGGCTTTGGCCCTAAAGATAATTCCTTGGTACTGAAAGACAATGTGCATGCCTCTAGACTGGTACAGGAATTTGTTCACAGGCATTCTGAAAAGCGGTCCTTGATGGGCATCCGGAGGCTGCCCTTTGGGAGGGGGCAATGAAAGAAACGTTCTGTGCATGCCCAGAATGCCCAAAGTGTCATGCGCATCTATGTGCATGTCCAGAAACACATTCTCAGGGTCAAATGCAAACAAATGCAATTCGTGCGCGCGCATTGGAGATTGCGCTTTCCAACGAAAGTTGCGCAGGAAGTGACGTCAGAGGAGACATTTTTAAACGGACCTGTTGCTCACTGTCATTGCTGATTCCTCAGCTATTCCTGTGCTTATCGTTCCTGTGATCCTGTTATTTCCTGTTTATTGACCCGGCTTGCCTCAACCATTCTTCTGCCTTCTTATTACACCTGCTTGACCACCGGCTTTGACCTCTGCTAGTTCCTGACTCCGCTCCTGGCTCGGTACTGCTGTTCCTGATCTGCTTGCCCCGGGCTTGTGGCCCCAACTCAGCTTCTGTCTCCTGTTTCAGTACCTTGCTTGCATCTGGTTCTATACCATCCAGGCACCAGTGCTGCCATGTGTCCTTCTCTCCCTGTCCAAAAATCCAGGAAAGTTGGAAACGGGATGCAATCTGGTGTCACTCCACGTACGTGACACATCCCTACTAGATACCATAAAAAAACTGCAATCCCCTCATCTGCGATTTCTACCTATACTAGGCAACCCCCTATTCCCCCAGGGCCTTCAATCGCCTACTGCATTTACTTGGTGGTCCTCCCGTAACCTTACTAATGTATATAATTTGCTAGATAATGGATCCATCTGTAGCTGGACACACTACAGGGACAAGTTGCAGGCCCCGCTTCTGAATATTTTAGGTATTTACAACTTAGGCACTGGGCTTCCTCTCTTCTCCGTGCTGCTTTGTCCCATATGGATCTAACCATTTTTTTAACACATCTGTTACCACAATCCTGCTACTCCCAAACTGATTTTGCTTATTTATCCCATTTGAATTCATTAGCAGCTACGTCAGCACATAATTATGTGTCCAAATGGGAAGTAGATCTTAGGGAGTCCAAATTGCTCACTGACTAGCAGCAAAATTGGACCACGGTGGCTGCCTGCACTTTTGATATAACTTTGTTGGAGATTGCGTTTAAATCCCTCATAAGATGACATCTGGTTCCCTCCAGTTTGTCTTATCTCCACCCTGCGCATTTGGCCTACTGCTTCCGATGCTGTATTTCCAGGGTAGACGTCATCCAGATCTGATGGACATGTCACATGCTTCCTAGATTTTGGACTAGGGTGTTCCATCTACTGCAAAACATATTTTCTATTACTCTACACAGAGACCCCTGGATGCTCTTCTACACCTTAAATCCCTACTTCTTACTAAATCCTAACATCAATTGACAGTGTATGGTTGGCAGCCAAACCATTGCTTATGAATGGAAGAAGCACGAGAAATTATCTAGCATAGTTCTAGATTCCAATATGCGGTTTATGAAGATCTAGCAACCTTGGATAAATTATGCTCACCCCTCACTATCTCCAGAAAGTCTGTCATTCCTCTAGATCTCGCTCCCCTCACCTAACAGAGAATGCAGACCTCGGTGCCATCAATTTTAACTTTTATATTCTCTCTTTTTAACTTCTCCTTTTATTCCGGTTTCATTCTTCGCTCTTCTTGTTTTTCTTCTGTTTTTGTTTTCTCAATATCTGTGCCTCTCATATGAAGACTGTTCGAGAAGCCTTGATTTCTGCCCATTTTCCTATGGTTCCTATGCAATCCCTATTAAGGTTCAAGGCACTTGGTTATATGTTAACTGACGTTTATTTTGCATTTTGCAATTATTATACTTATAAATGTTTATAAAAATCTTTGAAACCAAAAATATGAATATCAGTTGAATAAATGGATCACTGACAAATATGTGCCTTTTATTTCATGATAAAAAGGTAGATTTAAAAAAAAAGACTTATGTGTATTATAAAATTACCTTTGTTCATGTCCCTGCAAATAGCCAATGTTTTATTTTCTTTGGTTTTAGATAGACAACGGAAATGTTAGGTCCCTTGTCTGTTTTTTGTATTCCATAAAGACTTTATTAAATTTTATTCAAGAAAACACAAACAACAAAAGTAACAATAAGTAACCCATACATTGTGAGCAGCATTAATGATAAGTAAGGTACAATCAACTACAACCAGCTCTGTTCCAAAAGTATGTAAGTCGAGATATAAAAAAAAGAAAGATGAGGCCGATACGGCCATGGCTATTTTAAGAAAAATAGGAGCACCTGAAAGAACATAAAAAACCCAAAAGAAAAGTGGAGGGGGGGGGGATTTTGGGGTAGGGACAACAAGGGAAGTAGTATCTGCTCCCCCGGAATTACAGGCTTGGTGTGGAGGCCTAAAGAAGTGGAAAATCTGGCACAATTAAAGACATCAATCTCTAAGAAATCCCAGGCAAATTAATGAAAGTTTACAAAATCCAGAAAAAATATGAATATAACACAAACAAACCAATACATTGGGGAAGGGAAACCAGAACAACAAAGGTTTAACAACAAATTACGAGAAGGACCAGGAAGAAATGGAAAAAAAAAAGAAGGGGAAGGAAGGAGATCAAAGGAGACAAATATAGAAGCGAAGAACAGAACAAAATGTAATATCCCCCGGGTGGAGTCCACCCCCACTGCCGGGCCAACTTGACCACCAACTCCTCAACTCCTCCCCGCCACCCACCTCCCACAAACTGGAGCACCTATGCCAAATAAAGAGTCAACACCGAGAGTACAGAGAGCACCATGATTAAGGTCGAGGGTGCATGTATAATTCATACTCATCTGTAGTTTGGTAGTGAAGCCAACAGGCCCATGTTACATAGTTACATAGTTGTTACGGTTGAAAAAAGACACGGGTCCATCGAGTTCAACCTTTGGGTTTTGTGTGTGTGTCTGTTTGTTACTAAGATTACCTGTACCCCTGTATATCTTGTGCGCTGAGAAATGTATCTAGATAGTTCTTGAATGATTGGTTGTTCTATATTTGGTAAGTCTGTCTTGAGAAGTATGAATAAGTTCCTCCATTTCTTGAATCATGTTCAACCCTGCAAAACCATTCACGAGCTGTTGGTACAGTTTGGGATCTCCACTGGCATTAATTAGTGATAGGCCGAAACCTGAGTTTGTTTCGAGTTCGAACTTTAGAACATGGAAAAAGTTAGAACTTCGAACTTAATGAAAGTCTATATCGTGCCTGGGGGGTCCCCTAAACTGCCTGTAAAGTGGCACATCTGTATGATGTATAAACCTGCTGCAGCAAAAAGTGACATTTAAAAAGAAGAAAAAAAAAGTGTGCGGTTTCCCCCTCCCAACTAATACCACCCTTTTAGGTCTGGTAGAAATTTTAGGAGGGACCCCATTTAAATAATTTTAAAAAAGCACGTGAGGTTCCCCCTCAAAGTCATACTAGGTCTGGTAGGAATTTTAAGGAGGAACCCCACCCCCAAAAATGGGGGGGGAAACATGGGGTCCCCCTAAAATTCTTGTAGCCCCTATATAGATATGTATATATGTGCTATTGCAGTGATTAATGTTCCTGTCTGCAAACAGTTAATTGCCTCTGTGTGTCCTGGAGGCGGAGACTTATGGGGATTACAGTGCAGAGCAGATATGGATACATTGCAAGTATGTTCTCTGAAACTGTGCAGAAGGAAGGAGGAGACTTATGAACGGCAGCTACTGATCGTGCCCAGTCTGGCACAGCCATCTGAAGAGGGGAGACCTGTGTAATCGTGTGTGGGTTAAGACTGTGTGCAGCAGAGCTGTGTGGCCACCGCTGACATACAGGTACACACAGGCTCTGTGCAGCGGTGTACAGAGAGACTGACCTGAGTTTGCTGAGATGGAAAGGTCCCGATCAAGTGCCTGAAGTGAGGCTGGTGACGCAGTTGCAGCGAGGACGTTGAGGCCTAGTCGCACGGCTGGACCAGCCATTGGAGTGACCCAGCCAGCCCAGCTGAGAGAGAGCGTCAGACGGAGACAACCAAGATGACTGCCGGTAGCCTGGATGAGTGAAAACTTCTTACAAGAGACCCAGATGACTTCGCCCTCTTCGTAAAAGTCAGACTGGGAGAAAGGGGATGCCGGATTTCTGCTAGCAGACTGCATTTCTTCAAACTGACCTGAGGATTGGTGAGAGGCCTTTGGCCACTGTGACACCCTGTTTCTTGTTCATATCTGCACTACAGTAAGGGCCCCAACGCCGGCTAGCCTAGAACACTACTACTGGCCAGTAGTCTAGGGAGGGTCGGACATTGTTAAAGGGAGACCTTAAAGGCATATACACTCCATTCAAGGGGAACGGTTTGAGACAATTAGCCTCTCGCACGTCAGTACTGATAGCACATAGCTGAAGTTACTGGTTTGCAGAGTGCCTTAGCCTGTTACTCCATATCCTTTTTTATGTGACTGTTGGTATTATTATTGCCTTATATCTGTTCCTATCTGGTTGTGTCATTAAATCGGCTATAAAACTATACAAAGGTGTGTTGGTGTGCTGTGGATCCACAAATTGGGCGGTACATTGGTGTAGGGGGATAGAAATACCCGGTTATTCAGCGGCTCCTTTGGCGGTGAGCGCTACATTCCTAACCAAGCCCTTGATCCGAGCACAGGCCTGGCAGGGCAGGGCAGGGCAGGAAAGGGGGGGGATGTGCAAGCGCCCCTCCCCCACCATAACAGTCCACATGCCCTTGGCACTGGGAGGGTGCTCTTCCAGGGTGGCCCATGGAAAAGCACCTTGTCCCTGTGCCAATGGGGACAAGGGCCTCTTCCCACACAAGCCCTGGGGCATTGGTTGGGGGGTGCGGGCAGGGGGGCTTTTTCACATTGGAGATGCGGTCTTCCCTTGTGAATGAGTAAGGGGTACTAATACCCCTACCCATTAACTATAGGGTTGAATTCAAATTGTAAAAAGACGCCACACTTTGAAAAAAATCCTTTAAATTAAAAAAACAAAAGACATGTTTTTGACTTGTCTTTTATTTAAAAAAAAGAAAAGAAAAATTGATCCACAACGTAATCCTAAAGTCGATCATGACATCCAGCGTTGTCCATGACGACGATAACGACAACTCGCCGAAATTAAAAAAATAAAAAAGACATGTTTTTGACTTGTCTTTTATTTAAAAAAAAGAAAAGAAAAATTGATCCACAACGTAATCCTAAAGTCGATCATGACATCCAGCGTTGTCCATGACGACGATAACGACAACTCGCCGAAATTAAAAAAATAAAAAAGACATGTTTTTGACTTGTCTTTTATTTAAAAAAAAGAAAAGAAAAATTGATCCACAACGTAATCCTAAAGTCGATCATGACATCCAGCGTTGTCCATGACGACGATAACGACAACTCGCCGAAATTAAAAAAATTAAAAATAAATAGAATTTTTTTTAAAAAAGACGCTCGCCGACCTGTCCACTTGCGACAAACTCCCGCCGCAGAATGGCAATGACAGATGGCGGCAAAATATAAACAATTGAACGGAGCTAGTGGTGACAGCTAGCTAGCTTCTCCCAACTGTTTATATTTGTAAGGGCACCTGACAGAACTTAGCTGTGTGAGCCATGATTGGGCAAAGTCATTATTACTTTCCCAATCATGGCACTCACAGTGCACTGTGTTGTGATTCGGTAAAGTCTTGCACCTGACCTGTGGTCAGGTGCATTGCTTTACCCAATCAGGGCTTCACAAGGCACTGTGCGCTGCGCAGTGCCTTTTGGGGCGCTCGGCGGGCGAACAGACTGATAGTTCGTGTGTTCACCAAACACACGAACTACCAATGTTCGAGTCCAACTGTTGTTGGACTCGAACATCGAGCCCATCACTAGTGTTAATCAAATGCATAGCCAATGACTTAGAGCAGTGCTTCTTGTGAAAGAGGGGGGAGACACCGTCCGATGCTGGGGTCCCCTAAAAATTTCCTCGGCCAAAAAGGGGTCACGAGTGGAGAAAATTTAAGAAGGCCTGACTTAGAGTATTGCCTTTCAGAAAGAGATGTATGATGAAGGAGAAACTGTGCTGGAGAATAGTAAAACTCACAGCTAGAGACTGCTGAGGTAATGTGATGTACCTCACGCCAAAATGGCTGTAAGACCCTACAGTCCTACCAAACATGGAGTGCGGTCCCTTTCTCTGTATCACATTGTCAGAGAGCAATATTGGTGGAGGAGAGTTTATTCAGGAAGGCCGGAACCCTATACCATCGTGTCCACAATTTGTAACCATTTTTCCGGACAAGGACATGTATGGAACCAGTATGGACCCTAGAATTCCCAGTCCTCCTCAGAAAATTGTGTTCCTAGCTCTAATTCTCACACTTTAGAAGCTGGATTAGGTTCACTATCAGTGAACATGAAGAGAGATAACATGATGTTGAGGATGTTGTTTTAGAGACAAAGCCTCCAAAGGGCTCGGAGAGGTAGAAAAAAAATGCCTGAGTCGAGGATCATTAAGGTAATGGCGCACTTGTAACTAAGTCCAGAACAGAAATCAAGTGGGGGGGGGGGGGGGGGGGGAGCTGTCAGGGGG
>NW_017309080.1:68805-71043 GCF_000935625.1 Nanorana parkeri | reverse complement strand
AGGTGATCCCTGAAAACTAAAAAACAACCACTCTTAAAAAATGCCCATCACATCCCTGATTGTGTGACCGAAACTCTCTTAGGAAACACAGATCCATTCCCGGCAGAAAATCCGGGTTCTGAAATATAGGGGTGAGAGGACCCCGGAAAGAAGAAACTGAAAGCTCTCGACATGCTCTATAAAAAGTGCAAAGAGTTGTGCCCAGCAATGGGTGGTCGAACACAGACAAAGGTATATCACTTCTATGTAACCACAGCAAGAAATGCAGGGCACAAGGAGCCAATATTTGTTCAAGTGCAATCCAATCTTTCAGGGACGAGTGGACGTTCCACTCAGCAATTCTCAGCAGCTGACAAGCCCAATGAAAGCGTTTCACATCAGGCAGACCAATACCGCCCTTGCATTTCGGCAAAGACTAATCCTAGCAGGGCCCTTGCCCCAAATAAAGGTACGAAACAGGGAAGTTATCGAACGTAAGAAAGCTAAGGGTAGAGGTATAGTGACAGTTTGCATTAGATAAAGCAATTGCGTTAAGAAATTAATTTTCAGCACCGACGACTATCCAAACAAAGAAAGATGAGGCTGGGACCAGGAGGCAACGTCACCATGCAGGCGCTTCAAAGCAGTAACAAGGTTTTTAGAGAATAGGTCTCGCAGGTCAGTGGGCAGCTGAATCCCACGATATGTATATGTTATGCTATCTGATTGCCAGGAGAAAAGAAAGTTGGCATGACAATAAGCCAAGGAATCAGAGGGGAGCATGACATTAAGAGCATTAGATTTAGAATAATTAATCAGTAGGTACGAAATACATTGGAAATTTTCCAATTCCTTCAGCAAGTTGGGAAGGGTAATTCGAGGGCCTAAAAGGAACAAGAGAACATTATCAGCAAAATTGGGTAATTTATATTCCTTTCCAGCAACCTGCAAACCCTTAATATTGAGATTAGCTTTTTAAAAACACAAGAAAGGTTCAAGAGTTAATATGAAAGGGAGTAGGGAAAGTGTTCATCCCTGTCTTTTCCCGTTTGTGATCCCAAAGGCGTCCGATAGGTGGCCATTGACTTTAACCTGAGTCATGGGTTGGCGGTATAGCAACAGAATCCTCGAGCGCATGCCCTCTTTCAGTCCTGGAGCTGAGAGCAGCATTTCCATATAGTCCCAGGCAACCCTGTTGAACACCTTTTCGGCATCTAAGGACAGGAAGAATCCCTCAGTGCCCGTGGAGTCAATAGTGAAGATTCAGAGCTGTCAGGGACTGGAGCACCTCCAGGTGGCACTGTGGCGCTGGAACCAGATTGTCAGGGACTGGAGCACCTCCTGGTGGCACTGGAACCAGATCCTGCAGTTCCAGTGCTCACCTGCAGGTGTCTCCAGGCAGCCAGCAGCTGTACTGTGGTGCTGGAACCTGTAGTTCTGGTGCTCACCTGTGGCTGTTTCCCAGCAATTAGTCACCACCTGGTGCTAGTCTGGGAAGGTATTTTGCCCCTCCTCACAGTGAGGCCTGTGTCTCAGTATTGTTTCCATATCCCTACCTGTATCCTGGTTCCAGTTCCTACCTCTGTTCCTGCCTTGGACTCTGACTGTGACCTGACTCTTACCCCTGAGGTCTCCTGATCTGTGGCTCCCAGCTCTCCTCTTGTTGCCCTGCTCCCCAGGTTATAGCCAGCCCTATTATCTCCGGTATGTGATTTGTTGTTTGTATATAGTAGGGTTGCCACGTTTTCTTCAAGCCAAACCCGAACACTGTAGCACCTCGCAGCAATTTTTGGGTAAAGTATACACAATGCCCCCATAAGATGCCAGAGTGCCACAGCTTCCCAGATATGTACTATATAAAGCAGCACCCATATACCTTGCCGCACTCATTACCCAATATCCCAAAAGTAGCGGGTGCTCGTAATGATTGCGGATGGCACCGCTCACAACAGAACTCCAATACAGATGTCACCAGCAAGATTCAATGTTAGTGCAAATTAGAGGTGCACCAAAATGGAAATTTCAAAACTGAAACGAAACCGAAATTTAAAAAAAAATGTCAGACTGAAACCAAAATGTTTTTAAATTTAATTTTTTCAAACTGTTGAAAATATTTAATTTTTTATAAACGTTTTAATTGTTTTATATTTATTTGTTTCACAAGTAAATTTTTATTGTGTTTGTAAGTTGCATAGTTAAGAAGTATAATAAGGTACAGTAAACAGGGAGACATACATAGAGGGGGGGGGGGGGGGAGGC
>NW_017309080.1:53509-68271 GCF_000935625.1 Nanorana parkeri | reverse complement strand
GAGGATTCCAAGGGAACATGCCTCGATATACAATATAGAAGGTGACTATGTGCACAGCAAGAACATTCCATTTATTCATTTATGTATTTATTTTAACCTGAAGAGGCCTACGTAGCACTTGTACGTTGTATGGTCCCAAGCGTTGCTACAAAGTTGTATTAGCTTCTTGTGGTGTGTCTTTACTTGGGGCCTAAAGGGAGGTCAATCTGTGGCTGCTGTGCTTGCCTAAAAGGGCGTTCAATGCTGTAGTAGAATGGCATGGCTTGTCCTGGGAACTTAACTCAACCTAGGGTGAGGAAGGGAGAGGAAGAAGGAAAAAGAAAAGAAAAGGAAAAAGGAGGGGGGGGAGGGGGAAAGTATACAGGGCCCTTAGTGTGCCAGGGCGGAGAAGGAGAGGGCTAGAGAATGTAAAGTGGGTTAGGGAGATGGGGAAGGAGAGCTGGGGAAGAGTAGGTTGTGGGGAAAGATAGAGAGAGAGAAAGCATCTCTCTCGGCCCGCTTCCAAGCGTACCGAGAAGAGCCTCAGGGTCTACTGTAGGTAAGGCTGGGCAATATCACTGAATGATGGCGAGATTAAGGGGGGAAGTGAGGCGGTGGAATTCCGTAGTAAAGGGAACCATGTGTTAGGGCGACGTATCTGTCCGTCACTTTGAACATATGCCAGGCAGCCCACGTTTTCACAAAGCGGGGCATGGTGTCCCTGTCACTGGAGATTAATTCCTCCATGTGAGCCACTGTGTCCACTCGCGACAACCATTCTCTAATTGTCGGTGGTTCAGGCTTCTTCCAGTGTCTAGGAATCACCGTTTTAGCCGCGTTCAGCAGGTGCAATGTCAGGGACTTTTTGGAGATGTGGAGCGCTTCGTCAAAGTGATATAGTAAGAAGTAGACTGCGGAGAATTTCAATGAATCTCCTGTTATAACTCTAATGAGTGAGTGAACCTCAGTCCAAAACTTGGTTATGAGTGGGCGGAACCACCAAATGTGCAGTAGTGTACCCATGTCTCGAGCGCATCTCCAGCAGGTGTTGGGCGTAGTGGGAAAGATGCCATGAAGAATCTCAGGAGTTTTGTACCACCTGGAGCGTATTTTGTAGTTGGTTTCCTGAATTTGAACATTCAATGAGCTCTTTGAACAGTTCATTCATTCTTTCCCAGTCTTCAGGGGGGAGGCTGATGGGTAAGTCCTGTTCCCAAGCCTTCGTAGAGGGAGTGGGTGAGAGGGAGGAGGACTCTGAAAGCAGGGAGTAAGTCTCTGAGATTGTATGCAAGATCCGTCCTGATGCAGCGCAAAGTCTTTCAAATGGAGCGAGAGGACGTGTAAAGTGATGTCTAGTTTGTTGTGCATTAAGGAAGTGTCGTAGCTGCATATATTTCCATAATGGCAGTGGCCCCGCTTGGGTCTCTGAGTTTAGATCAGTCAAAGACCTGAATGGCCCCTGGCTGTCGAAGAACTTGTTCGCTGTCGGGGACACCATGGGGGACCAGCATTTTAGAAATGCGGAATGGAGACCTGGAGGAAAAGCCGGGTTCATGATAACCGGGGTGAGCAGTCCAGGTGTGGACGAGAATTCCGTGTTCCTGCACACCGAGTCAAAGAGGCGCAGAGAGGCCCCCACTGTCGGGTGGGAGAGCACCTGGGGAGAAAATAGCAAGCGTTGTATCCAAGGCCAAGAGCCAACTGGGGATTCTGCTTGAAGCTGTTCGATTTGGACCCAGTCCTTATGAGGCCTGTGACGAGCTCAGTCTAGGACGTGGGATAGGTGACATGCTCTGTAATAGTTTAGTACATGGGGAAGTCCTATACCCCCTGAGAGCTTTGAGCGGGTCAAGGTCTGGATCTATCATTCCACAGAAAGCTGCGAAACAGCGCGTTCACCGAGGAGAAGAAGGCCTTGGGAATGGAAATGGGTATAGTTTGTAACAGGTATAGGAGTCTAGGCATGGCAGTCATTTTAAGAATGGCTGCACGTCCGAACCAGGAGTACAGCTTTTTGTTCCATTCTTTCATGTCGGTTCTAAGTCGAGATAGCTGGGTGGTAAAATTGAGGTAGTAAAGCAGTTGCAGGTCATTAGGGAGTTCAATCCCCAGGTATGTAATGGATAGGTCCGCCCAACTAAATGGAAATTGGGATTTGCAGAAGTGAACCAGTTCATCCGGAAGGGAAACGTTTAAAGCGGCAGATTTGGAAAGGTTGTTTTTGAATAATGAAATTTCCGCAAAGTCCTGGAACACGCTCAACAAGTTAGGAAGAGAAATCCGTAGTTGTGTCAGGAAAAATAACAAGTCGTCCGCGAAAGCGGCTACTTTGAATTCCTTGCAGGGCGTAGGAAACCCATGTATGCTGGGATCAGAGCCGATTCTCTGGAGGAAGGGCTCCAGGGCCAGGACAAAGAGGAGTGGTGACAGCGGGCAACCCTGTCTCGTGCCATTGTATATGGGGAAGGCCTCCGACAATGAGCCATCCACGTGGATCCTTGCTATCGGGTTGTGATACAGCAAGGATATGCGGTCCATTATGCGTGAGCCCAGGCCTATATGGCTTAGGGATGCGAAGAGATAGTCCCATGCCACCCTGTCGAAGGCCTTCTCCGCATCAGAGGATAAGAAAAAACCCGCCTGGCCGCTACATTTCATCCAGTGGTGAAGGCGTATCGCTTTGGTGGTATTGTTGCGCGCTTCCCTTCCAGGGATAAAGCCCGTCTGGTCGCCATCAATAATGTCAGGGAGAAGGGTGGCCAGGCGGTTCGCTATTATTTTCGCATGCAGCTTAACATCGGTGTTAAGAAGGGATATGGGGTGGTAATTGGCACATAATGTCTCATCTTTTGCCAGCTTAGGCAACACTACGATGTGAGCTTCCAGTAGGTGGGTGGAGACATGGGGCTGCCTAGGGGCGAGGTCAAAGGCTGAAAGAAAGTGGGGGATGAGGTGTTCCGAGAATGTTTTGTAGTAGTGTGACGTGAACCCGTCTGGTCCAAGGTTTTTCCTGGGTTTTAGTTGTGATATTGCTTTTGCAACTTCTTGAGATGTGAAAGGAGCTTCTAAGTCTGCTTTGATCATGTCGCTTATGGGCGGAGGGCTATGTGTCGACAGGAAGGAGTCAATGAGACGTTTTCTGGCTCCATGGGTGGAAGATGATGAGTTCGGGGGGGCAATGTTGTAGAGATGTTCATAGAAGGACCTAAATTGTGACGCTATATTGGGCGTGTCTAGATGCTTGTTGCCCTTTGAGTCTATAATCTGGGAGATAGTCCTAGAAGCTTGTTAGTGTTTCAAGGCCCTCGCTAGGTATTTACCTACTTTGTTGCCATGCTCGTAATATATTTTGCTACGGGATATGAATGCTTTTTTAGTATTTTCCTGGATTATCTGGAGGAGGTCATTATGAGCCTGGGTCAATTCCGACAGGTGAGACGCGGCCAATGATCGCATATGGAGCACCTCTAGGGCATTTATGCGGGCAAGCAGCGAGGCGCTGCGGGCTTTATTGCGTTTGTTGGTGCGAGAGCTTGGATGTGTATAAACTCCCCTCTGATAACGCTTTTGTGGGCCTCCCACAACATCAAGGGGGAGGTGCAGGAATCTTTGTTGAATAGAAAGAATTCCGAGAGTTTGTCCTGTAGCAGAGAGATATTGGCTGCCTCCCCTAGCGTAGAAGGGTTCAATTTCCATATCCGCGAATGTGTTGGGCGCTCAGAGAAGGCGATGGTCATGGAAATTGGAGTGTGGTCCGAGAGAACCATTGGTTCGATCGCGGCCCCTTATAAGATAGGCAGGTCTCTCTGCGAGAGGAAGAGAAAATCTATTCTGGAATACCTAGAGTGTGGGTGAGAGAAAAAGGTGTAGTCTTTTACCGTGGGATGGATGAACCTCCAAGAGTCATGGAGGTTGAGGGATGTCAAGAGTTTTTTAATCGCGTGCAAGCTCCGGAACGGGACTGAGGATTTGCCAGTAGATGAATCCAGGAGCGGGTTCAACGGTACATTGAAGTCCCCTCCCAGAATGAGCATACCCTCTGAGAAATCTCGTAACAGGGAGCAAACCTTTTGAAAGAAGTGTATTTGCTAAGCGTTGGGGCAGTAAATGTTGGCAATGGTGATTGCAGTGGTGTGTAGTTTTACCTTTGAGGAAGAGATATCTGCCTTCTGGGTCAATTAACTGGTCTGCAAGCTGGAAGTCGGCTTGTGACGCAAAAAGTATGGACACCCCTTTGGATTTGGATTGGGCGGAGGTAGAGTGGAACACTGTGGGGAATTTCTGGTTACCTAGCTTGGGTATGGCCCCTGTCTTAAAGTGAGTTTCTTGTAAGAGCACCACATGGGCTCCATCGTAGTGTAAAAGCCCGCAAAAATTGTGATCTCTTTTCAGGTATATTTAGTCCTTTGGAGTTGATCGATAATGGGTGGGACTATGGGATTGGGGAAATGGAAGGGTAAGGAGTGGGGAGCACCAGGGGAGGCAGGGTAAGTGGGAGCTGGGAGCGTGAGTATGGGGAAGGCTACCTGGGACCACAATGGAAAGCAGTTCAGCGGTAGTGCCAGGACGGGAAGAAGGGACCCAGCCCGGCAGGTACTGTCCGGCCAAGCGTATCGGAGCATCGAGGCCCAGGCTTCCCCGGATTCCCTGAGTATGCTTCCCACCCGCCCACCGGACAGTAGTCCCCCCCCCCTTTGATCTATGGAAATATCGTTAGTTATGGCGTGAGCTTTGATCCCCGATTAAGCATTACCTCTAAGCAGAAGGGATAATCGGAGGGGCATACGGAGGGAGGGTGGCTTAAAATAACAATGGGTTCTAGGTAGAGCTGCAGTAGGTAGAGCGCGACAACACGCCAGGGCACACGTCACTCCGTGATCCCCCTGCGCAACGCCCCCGCCCCCCCAGGCATCGCCCTCCAGCTCCCAATGGAAGCATTGTACTAATCCAGTGTGGATGTTAGATATTTGAAATAAAACATTGCAAAGGGACCTGTACAAAGCAAAACCACAAACATGAAATGAGTCACATAACATCGCAGTGGGTCATATGTAAGGTGAGGTGAAAGGTTCTAGTCCCCATGACTCCGTCCGGTTAGGCGAGGCGGTATCTCCGGGCATATGACATCCCGAGTCTCCCCCAGCACCTCCAACCTTGGCCACCGGACAGCGTCTCTCCCACCCCAGGCCAAGCCCATTCCTGAACTAGCCCCAACAGACAGGACATGAAGCAAGTAATGCATATATATGAGTCTCAGGGTATATATCTAACGTATCCCCGTTGCATATAGTCTGGCTTCTAATACACACTTCGGTAAATGCTTCGATCCGTGGGGTGGGAGATCGGGAGGCAAGGGACTGGATACGGAGGGGATCTGTAGAATCAAAGTACTCGGTCAGGGACGAAGCTGGCTGACTGAGATTTCAAGGCCCATCAGGCAGGACAGTAGTAAGAGTAAGCAGCGGTGAGCCTTATCCGTGAGTTATCCGTACGTAAGGGAGGGAGTCCCGATCCCAGTTAGGCGGCCACCAGTGCCAGTGAAGAGTTTCCATGCGTGATAGGGGCGGCAGGAAAAATGGAGGGGATCCGGAGCCGACGGGCAGGAGTAGAGCCCGAGTCACATGGATAGGGTCATGGGCTAAGGGAGGGGCAAGGGGAAGATGGCATGGGGCAAAGGGCAGGAGTGCTTATAGTACCTGATCATCGCGGGAGGAGAGGCCGCTGGTGCTCTTGTTTTCTGGCAGCGTAGCGGCCGGAGGACAACAGGCGCTGTGTGTTGGAGGCCCCCGGAGGCGAGATGGGAGAGGTAGGCCGCTCTTGGGTGCAGAGGTGATCTACTGATGTGGGGAGGCAGCTCCTCCTTGTTCCATGGCTTGCGGCGTCCGATGACTTAGCGAACTCTGAGGAGAGGGCGGAAGGTGTTTGTCCCGGGGTCGAAATTCCGCATACCATTCCAGGAGGTCCACGAGAGGGATACGATTTGGTCACAAAACCTTTGCAGATCCGCCGGAACCGTAAGAATGAAAGTGCGGCCTGAGGATAGGGCTGCAAGGTCAAACGGGAATCGGAGGACCTGCAGTAGGGGTCTGAGGGCCCTTCTATGCTGCAACGTGATGTGGGAGAGATCCTGGAACAATCTGATCTCCGCATCCTGGAACAGAATGAGTGGACGTGCCCTGGCCCTGCGGAGGATGTCTTCCTTTAGGCGAAAGTCTACTAGGCAGCATACAATGTCTCGTGGAGGGTCATTGTCTCGACCTTTAGGGCGCAAGGCTCAGTGGAAACGCTCCATGGTGACTGGCGTTTCTGGCAGCCTATCCAACAGGTCATTGAATATGTGCAATAATGTTGCTTCCATTTGATCCGCATCAATGATCTCCGGGACACCCCGCACCCTCAGGTTGTGGCGGCGACCCCGGTTGTCTAGGTCCTCGAGATGGCGATGCATTTCCAGCATACGAGCGTTGTGTTCAGCGGAGACCTGCCTGGTCCGGTTCAGGGCCACGGCATGGCGGGAAGTGACTTCTTCCACTGATTGAATGCGGTCCGTCAGTGACCGGAGGTCCGACTTGAGCTCCGATATCGCTGCCGACAATGTGGAATTGATGTCTAGGGCAAAGGAGTTGAGGTCAGACATGCGCGGCATCTGTCCCATCAAGGCTAGCAGGTCCGGATGCGGGTGGCTAAGTTCATCCATCGATTGCCTGCTTGGGCTGCTGTTGGGTGAGTATGTCTCGGGAGAAGATGGCGCCGCTTTCTCCACGTGGCCATCTGATGGTTGCGATCGGAACATTTCTGGGAGGCTTCTTCCCGATTGAGAACTATTCCCTCTTGGAGCTTTGGTCGCAGGGGTGTTCTTCCCAGTTTTCCCCACAGCTGCGGATGCGTGGAGCCCACTTAAATGCGTACAAAAGGGATCCCAGGTGTCGGAGGAGAGGTGCTAATCGTCCATCTTGGTTCCGCATCAAGCCACCTATATTTATTTTTTACTTTATTTTTAGGGGCTTCGGGGAAATATTGGGGGTCTAAACAGACTCCTGATATTTCCCTTTTAAAATAGAAAAAGAGATTGAGGACACAGACCTCTATCTCTTTTTCTGTATCCCCTGTTAACAATGAACAGGAATCCTCTATACAGAGTGTTCCTGATAATTGATAACATGAGGACAGAGTGTGTTTACAATATCTACAATTATGAATGAACAGGAGATGATGTAGATCTCTTCCCATTCATTCATAATTGAGGATATAGTCCATATACCATGTCCTCACCGATCAGTGTTTGCGGGAGGAGAGCTCAGCCTCCTGTGACAGCGCTGGCTATCTCCGCCCACACATTGCTCTGTCAATCTGTGACAGGAGGCTAAGCAGTGCGGGGAAGAGAGACGCTGGATGCTCACAGCACTTTCCTCCTGCAGCGCTCGGCCGGCTTTCACACTTTCTCTCCTCTCCGCTGGGACACAGAGCAGCGCCCAGATTGGAGGAAAGAAAAGGAGGACACACAGAGAGAGAGGGGGGTCATCAGGTAATAGAGGAGTCAGGCGTTAGAGAGGAGGGGGAAGAGGAGGGAAAAAGGAGGTTCGGGCAGTACATTGGCGCTAGTGGACTGTGTACTAGGCAGGTGTGGTGGGTTAGGTTATATTATGCATAGGCGGTGAGAGGGGCCTGGTGCCAGGTATTTGTCTATCCACGGGGTCCAGGTATTCTCAAATTTGGTCATCTTATCACTAAGTTACGCAGTTCGCTTTTCGTGAGCCATAACCCAATGAACATGATTAACTACACTGGTGAGACGTAGGGAAGATGTCAACCAGTTCTTCGCAATCCCTCGTTTGGTGGAGGTGCAGATATGCATTGAAAGGTCAAACTGTCTGCGGGATAGACTTTCTGGTCTGCAGTTGAGAAGTGCAAAGTAAGGGTCCTTAGATATCGGTATCGAGAACAGAGAAGAAAGGATATTGAATATCTGGTCCCAAAAGTCAGAGACCTGTGGGCAGCTCCACCAGATGTGAAAAAACGTGCCTTCATCGGGACATCCTTGAAAGCAATTGGGAGAGTAGTCGGGGTTAAAGCCACTCTAGCAGGCACCAAGTACCAGCACATGAGTACCTTATAGTTAAAACTGATTTTTCACTAACATGAAATCAGGACATCTGCATTGGACGATATGTACTATTGTACAGAAAAGATGCCCCCACAAAACATGTCACAGGTTACCTTTGGCATTTTTTAATGGGGGCATGTTTTATGTGCAATAATAGCAAGTGCTGCGCCCAAATCCCCCCCCCCTCCCTTTTCAATTATTATTTTTAATTAAATGTTTAATCAAATGTAATATGTTCAATTAAATGTTTTAAATACCTTTTTTTAGAATATCAGAGGTCCAGCTGTTGAGAAGGACGGCGTCGGTCGCAGAGGTCCTAGACGGAAAGTAGAAGAGACTGCTCCAAAGACCAGTTCAGATGCAGGCTGCCGGAGAATGATTGCTCCCTCTCTCTCTCTGATGTCACTTCCTCTCACTAGCAGAGATCACCAGAGGGAAGAAGGGAGGGACGGAGTGTCTGATGACAACGCCGCACGGCGCTCACTCACAGCTGATCCCCCGCCACCGACACGTCATCGCCCTAAGCCCCCGCCGACACATCAGCGCCCGCCGCCGACACCTTATTGCCCGCCGCTGCTCACAGCTCACCGCCCGCCACCGCCAGCTGTCAGGTGAGCAAGTGCGGTTTGAATCCTGTGCCCAGGTGGGGAAAAGGCTTGCACCCGGGCACAGGATTCCAAACCCAGACTGTCCGGGTCATTCCTGGACGGGTGGCAACCCTAGTATATAGTTAGGCGCTTATATGATCCTTCTGGGTGGTGGTGGGGTTGCTTGTGGTTGTGTTGATTTGGTGTATCTAATAAACTATAGTTCACAGTAATTGTTTTGGTATCTGAAGTGTGGTCACGTATTTGGTTCACCTGTATAGATACCTGCAGTGTTGGGACACCCGTGCACAGTATCGTTACAGTACTGAGGACATACGCCCAAATTGATCACTATTGGACCTGCAAGCTTTTGGAGGGTTTTTTTCACCTTTTTGCTACTGTCAGGATGGATCTTGATGGGATATGCTATTATGTGCGCTTAGCATCTGAGGCGCTGAAGCTCTGTCGACAGTTGTTTTAGGACTTCACCAGAGAAAATCTATGGGAATGTGTCCGCAGGGCTTATTGTTTTATAGATCTGACTGGTTGTCCATTTGGGGATATTCAACCCATACTCAAAATTTGTACCGAACTAGCTTTGAGTGGTGATGAGGGTGATGACTTCTCCCCTCCATTTACCTTGTCACAGATTGTGTCGCTGGTGTGGCTTTTAGAGGATGATCAAGCTGGGTTTTTTGAGCATTACTCTGATTGTTCTCAGGAAACCTTGTTAAACTGTATTGAAGCAGTTCAGTCCCTTATTAACCAGGGGGTCTGTGTGGAAACCTTTGCCCAACCCTTGCTTCAGATGTGGTCTGACATATGGTCCATGTAGTCTAGTCCCCCTTCCAGATCGGTTTTAACCATGTTGCCCATGACAACCGCAGTGACTCCTGTTATCCCTAATAAACAGTCCTCTTTGTCTCCTGACACACTGGTTTTTCCACCTATCACACAGCCAGACTCACTCCCTACCAAAGGAAGTCTAGCATTCAAAACTAAGAAAAAGCGAGAATGTTCCCCTACGCATAGCATTCAGACATTACCTGCTTCGGTTCCAGTCCAGCCTGCTCCTGCTTCGGTTCCAGTCCAGCCTGCTCCAGCTTTGGTGCCAGCCCAGCCTGCTCCAGCTTTGGTGCCAACCCAGCCTGCACCCGCTTTGGTGCCAGTCCAGCCTGCACCAGCTTTGGTGCCAGCCCAGCCTGCACCAGCTTTGGTGCCAGCCCAGCCTGCTCCAGCTTCGGTGCCAGCCGAGCCTGGAGGTTCATGGGACCTCCATTATTCACATCCCTTCATGCAATCCCAAGAGGTTCCCTTCATTTTTTGGACAGGCTGGCCCATTTAAGCAAGTGGGGTCCTCACCCATGTCTTAAGACCTTTTGCTCTCTGGCCTCCACTATAGTTATTCTGAATCATAATGCATGTCCAGAGACTCCGTTCCAACCACAGCAGTGTTTTTCTGTTGCCCTTACGGACTCCGCCGACCCTATGTGCGTTCTCCAGTTGCACCCCACTGCTCCTCAATGCACTGCTCAGTGGGAACCCATTGATCCTGTGCCTGCTGCCCAGCTCATCGCCTCTGCTGTTCTGGTGCCTGCTGCACAGCTCATCGCCTCTGCTGATCCGGTGCCTGCTGCCCAGCTCCTCTCCTCTGCTGATCAAGAAACGTTTGGACAATTTCTTGAGGGACCGTAATATCCAGGGATACCAGTATCCCTAAGAATGAGATGATGCGTGGACCTATATGGGTTGGACTTGATGGACGTATGTCTTTTTTTTTTTTTTTTAAATTGACAATTTTTATTCATTTTATTTTTTTTTCAGTTAAATGTGATACAGACATCATCTTGACATTATGGTAAAATAGAGCCACAACTCCAGTGGAACCCTGGTTATACAAAACAGATATAAAGGATAGACAATCATTGAAAACTGATACGCATTACAGTTCAATTATTCCGTATTAAATCAACGCTTATGTAATAACTTTATTCTCAGCTAATATGCTTTGAACGTATGTCTTTATTCAACTCCAAATACTGTGTAACTATGGTGCCTGCTGCCCTGCTCCTCGCCTCTGCTGATCCTGTGCCTGCTGCTCAGCTCCTCGCCTCTGCTGATCCTGTGCCTGCTGCTCAGCTCCTCGCCTCTGTTGATCCTGTGCCTGCTGCTCAGCTCCTCACCTCTGCTGATCTTGTGCCTGCTGCCCAGCTAATCGCCCATGATCCTTTGCCTGCTGCTCAGTTCACCGTCTCTGCTGATCCGGTGCCTGCTACTCAGCTCCTCGCCTCTGCTGATCCGGTTCCTTGGCTGATTGTGCAGTTAAATTATGTGGGACCTTCGCCCACTGTCCGCTCTGGTCTTGGTGATGGGGTTGTGCCCCTTGCAGCCGAGGAGTCTGGGGACTTGTTTCCATCTCCTGCACAGTCTGGGCTGCCCATTGAGAGAGATCATTGGTGGGCGACTAACCTGCGTGTGTTCTGTCTGACGCTAGTGGTTCCGGTTGGGCAGAGGCATGGGGGTCTGGGCATTCATTTTAGGAAGGCTGATCCTGAGCGCAAGCCCAGACCTGGTAGCGGTGATTTCATAAAATTCCTAGCACCCTCAGTTTAGGAGATCCCGCCAGAGAGTAAAGTTATTTCAAACCAACAATTATTTCAAACAAAATTGGAATTATATTATAACAATATTTAATCTCATTGAATAAACATAAAATCGGCACTTGATTCGACCCCTAGCAACTAGCAACCCCTTCAATGGCTAATAATATAGTAAGTATAACTAAAAGTGTATTATATGTGTAGCGCTTACCCCGAAGGAGCCGCTGTGTATGAATTGAGGTTCTCCTACCTGTTTGCTCCAGCCACCGGCCCTCTTGGATCAGCAACATCACACCGACACTCACGGACAGAATGGACTCCATTGCTAGGGTGGGTTTTTTTTGTAGATTTATTTGCAAGGATTAACAGGAGAGAGGTTTTAGGATCTGTAGGATGCCCTGGTGAATTCTTCAGAGGACTGCTTCCTCTCCTAGCAACCGCTAAGGCCCATAGCAATGGGATCCGGTCAGAGGGATCAAAGGTTTCTTTACCAATACTGCGAACAGCCAGGATGGTACAGTAACTTATATGAAGATGGCTAGCTATCTCTGGACTCAGGTAAGCACCTCTGGCTTCTTCTAGAACAGACACCTGGAATAGTGTAAGGGATCTCTCTTGTGGGTCCCAGATGGACGCTCTCACCAGCTCCTCTGTGGTACCCCTCAACAAGAAGACTCCACCTCCGGCCCAGCTTCCATCAGCTCTTTCTCAGAAGTATCTGGAATCTCTGTGCCCTCAGCATCTGCCACTTAAAAAGGAGCACTCCATATTAGTAGTAGTATCTTCTTAGAACAGTGGTTCTCAACCTTTCTAGGGCCGGGACCCCTTGGTAACATTTGCTAAGTTGTGGTGACCCCCAACGGTAAACTTTAGGAATGACGCAACTGCTTCAGCGACATCTGGTGGCGTGGTGGTAGAACTGACACTGCTGCGCTGGGAGAGTGCTGAGGAGGACTCTCACCTAGCACAGCAGAAATCACACAGCGACCCACAGGTTGAGAACCACTGGCGTACGCCGTCAGAATAAAAAAAAAACCACCATAGTAATGCATAGCTAGATTCATATTGGCTATTTCACTTTGCAATAGCCAATAGCAAACTAGCTATTGCACCCGCCCTCTGCTGCTGTCAATCACTAGAAGAGGACCTGATGGAGAACTGCACGTCCCCCTCTGCTGATTGGCAGCAGCAGAGGGCGGGTGCAATATCTAGTTTGCTATTGGCTATTGCAAAGTAAAATAGCCAATAGGAATCTAGCTATACATTCCTATGGTGGGTTTTTTTTCTGCCCCCGATGTCAGAAAAAAAAACGATCGCAGGGAAAGGTTTACTCTGCTTTATACTTTCCGGGAGAAAGTATTTCTTTCCCGGGCGGCCAGGAGCCGCTATCTAATAGTGGGAGACTCCCGGGCGACCCCTGGCAAATCGTGATTCGACCCCCGGGGGGGTCGCGACCCACAGATTGAGAACCGCTGTCTTAGAACAACGCACCCAACACCTGCCACATGTATGGGGCCCAAGCAAAGTACCTATGGTGTTCCAGGCCTCTAGGCCCCCAGCACCTGCCATGTGCTAAGGTCCAGGCCATTCATCTGTATCACAGAGACCTCCTAGGGAGAGGCCCCAGGGGGGAAGAGACCTCTGCACAGTGTCCCCAGATTTTTTATCACCTGCCCTCAACCATACCTCCGAGTCATCCTCCTCAGGGATTGGTCAGGGTCAGGTGCATAGTCATAGTCTGAAGATGGATCCAAGGCTCCCTTTTCCTCAGCAACAGGAGGAGCAATCAATCCAGCAGACCCAGGGACACCTATAGAATGCAGAGCTCCGAACAATCAGCATCTAGACTGGTTACAATCCAGATATTCACTAGATTTAGTAGTGACATTTTAGGAGGCACTACATATGGTTACCCAGCATAGGTGGTGAAAATCCAGAGACAATTGTTTAGCAGCTGATATGTCCATTAGCACACTTTGCATCAAGCTGTTTGATGGATTACTTGGTAACACTCCAGCTTTGACTGTGTTTCTCTAATGTTCAATTCCCAATTCCGGTAGTTTCACAACAAAGTGTAACAGTTGAACGATCCATTATATATCCTTCAGACAGATAGTATCCATGTAGATAACCACGTGAAAAGAAAACATCCTTGTGAGTCTGTGAGTCTGTTCCAGACCACGAATCCGCTCAGTCAGTTTGACCACTGCAGCCTGATGTTCTTTAAGTTTAGTGGACATGGCAAGCAATTGACCCCTAATCACACATTTGTGCACCTCCCATAAAAGCATCGGGCAAGATTCCACAATATCATTCAGGTCAAAGTACGTCAATAGTTTCTTGCGGATGGCCTGCTATCTAACAGGATCTCCCAGAAAGGAGTTCAGTCTCCACATTTTCATGCAAAAGTCTTGATCGGGGAAAGTAAGAACACAAGTTATCAGGTGATACATAGAGAGAAACATAGGTTCTATAGAAGTGCTATGCACACAGACTCCTGTCTGTTTTTATATTGATCATTGCCACCAAGTGGTGGAAAGTCCAAAATTTTCCATTTGTTAGATGAAATCTTCCAACTGGGAAATCGGAAGCAGTCAATTAGAAATTCTGGCCCTAAAGGAGATCTTTATATTAGACCAGGGCTCAAAATTTCCACTCGCCTGCTCGCATTTGGCGAGTTGAAATGCAGTGCAGGCGAGTGGAGATTCCTGTCAGGCTTGCGGTCTCAGACCGCGTACCTGACTCATAGGAGCAGCTGCTCCTGCTGGTCTGTCTCCCTTCCTTTCGGCCGGAGCTCTTCACTATGTGTGGGCGGGCAGGGAATCGGGGGGGGTTATTATGTTATGTGCGGGGGCAGGGAACAGGGGGGGTGGTGTATTATTTTATACGTGGGGGGGCACAGAACAGAGTGGGTGTAATATTTTATATGTGGGGGCAGGGAGCTTTATGGTAATATTGTTAAAGTTGTTAATTGTGCCGCCCCAATGGAGCATAGAAGTTTATTTAGATAGAAGGTTTATATAGATTGTTTTCACTATACCTTTTCCTATGGACGTTTTTATATGTCTAGTTCCTATGCTGCCATCTAGTGGCCTTTGTGATATTGCACTTGTTTTTCTGTATGACAGTTGCTCTGAATGTAAGCCCCACCCTTCGTCTTGTTGTCAGTTTTTCCGGTGTCATGGCAACAGCTAACAGCCACATGTAATCAGGACACATGTACTCTGCATAGTAGGCTAGGAAAGGCATCATTTTTTGACCGCATAATACCATCTGCTGTTATCCTGTTGTCTTCACGTACAGAATAAAAGCAACCTTTGTGGACGAACACGGTATTGGTGAGTTCAGCTATCTGACAATGATTGTTCGCAGTGATTGAATCTACTTATACAGGCCAGGCATAGAGGTCTCACAAGGGATACATCGCTATCACAACAATCGGAGTCAGAATAGTCAAAAAATGCATAGAATTCTTACAGCCTCTGTGTATAT
>NW_017309080.1:36712-53440 GCF_000935625.1 Nanorana parkeri | reverse complement strand
GTTCTGACTCTCAACACAGAGACCTCTCAGCTCCAAATGCCTGAGCCTCCTCAAGTCTACAACACAAGTGCATCTACACAGCAAACCACATCAACTCCTGCCAACAACAAGGTGACAACAACTTACAGTGACAAGCCACAGCTCAAGCCACAACCTGCACAAGCCTTAGAGACTACACCACAGTTAAACGCTCGTGCAACATCATTCTATCCTGGTAAACCTCACCCTTCTTCACCAGAGAACTTTCACACCCAAGGGGTTCCACAAGTTACTTTGGCACCAAAGAGTGAGAGATCAGACTTGAATGACTTCGCCAGATTAATGGTACGCCGCGAGCTCATTAACACTAGCCTCTCAAGGTTTGATGACTGTCCAGAGAGCTACAGGGCCTGGAGATCAACCTTCAAGGCTGCAATTGCTGATCTCAACCTTACTACCAGGGAGGAGCTTGAGTTGCTTATAAAGTGGCTGGGGCCAGAATCTGCAAATCGTGTTAAAAGACTGAGAACAGTGCATGTTGACCACCCGGATGCAGGTCTTGTTGCTGCATGGGCAAGACTTGAGCAAGCCTATGGTAGCTCTGAAGCCATAGAAAGCGCTCTATTCAAGAGACTGCAAAACTTCCCAAAAATAGGGAACAAAGACTATCGCAAGCTCCAAGATCTGAGTGACCTCCTCATGGAGCTAGAGTTGGCAAAGACAGACCCACGTCTACCTGGAATAAGCTTCCTGGACACTTCTCATGGTGTCAATCCAGTGGTGTCTAAACTGCCATACAGCCTGCAAGAGAGATGGGCGCAACAGGGCTCAAGGTACAAAAATGCAAAGACAGACCCACGTCTACCTGGACTAAGTTTCCTGGACACTGCTCATGGTGTCAATCCAGTGGTGTCTAAACTGCCATACGGCCTGCAAGAGAGATGGGCACAACAGGGCTCAAGGTACAAAAGAGACTATAACGTATCTTTTCCTCCATTCTCATATTTTTGCAGGTTCATCAGTGAACAAGCCTGGATGAGAAACGATCCCAGCTTCAGCTTCAGTGAACCCAACTTGCCTGCTTCATCATCATCACCCTCCTCAAGGTATGATAACACAGCAGCTAAACACAGAGACTTTAATAGAGCAATATCTGTTAAAAGGACAGACATCTCACCACCCGTATACTCACCTGCATACCAGAGTGATTCGGATGATAGAGATAAAGATCCTAATCGTCAGTGCCCTATTCACAAGAAGCCTCACCCTCTAAAGAAATGTCGTGAGCTGAGGGCAAAGACTTTACAAGAGCGCAGGGAGATTCTCCAGAAACTTGGAGTATGCTACAGGTGCTGTGCTTCTTATAGTCATTTTGCTAAGGACTGTAAAGTTGTCATCAAGTGCACAGAATGCAGTAGCGACAGACACGTAACAGCTATGCATCCTACTCCACTTTCAGACAATCCACAGCAGCCTCCTACCTCCAACCCTCTCTCAAATCATGGCGGGGAGCAACAAAGTCATGCTCCAGCCACAACAAGTGTTTCTTCCTTATGTACTGTAATCTGTGGAGAGAGCCAAGGGCAACCACTTGCAACAGTTACATCAAAATGTAGTGAACTACATCACAAAAGACCTTGGGGAAAGACTCTTGCAAAAATAGTTCTTGTCAAGGTGTTTCGCCAAAGACAACCTGAAAAGGCAATCAAGATGTATGCAGTCTTAGATGACCAAAGCAGTCACTCACTTGCCACTTCAGAGTTCTTTGACTTATTCGGCATAAAGGGTAACATGCTATCCTACACATTGCACACCTGTGCTGGTACAGTGCAACTCACAGGAAGAACCACCAATGCTGAATTCATCATTTCTCCTATAAAAGGAACGGAGAGAATTGATCTTCCTCAGATCATTGAGTGCAATCAGTTGCCTAACGACAGGGAGGAAATTCCTACACAAGAGGATGCACTTCGTGAACCTCACCTAAAACATTTAGCTGACTGCATCCCACCACTTGACAACGATGCCAAAATAATGCTTCTCTTAGGCAGAGACATCCTGAGAGTACATAAGGTACGTCAGCAGCACAATGGCTGGAATGATGATCCTTATGCCCAAAAGACTGACCTTGGTTGGGTACTTATTGGAATCAAACGAGATTGCGAACCTCAAGCCTCAGGTGACGTATGCTCCAATAAGATCATCGTACAGGTAAACCAAGACAACATCACTACACCACCCTGCAATAGTTCCGGTAAGACTATGCACCAGATTTCCTTCAACAGCTCGGACGGGCAGGAATCCACTGATGCAAGCACCCAGGACAACGCACCTGATTCCTCAACCATCACTCCAGTAACTCCACAAGCAGTAAACCTCTTGGGAAACTCATCGGAGTCTTCTACACCAATCATCGTGCAAGATGATTCTCCTCTTCGTGAAGAAGCATTAGACCTGCTACCAAAGACTCAAGGTATGCTTTCTGAGACCAACCTTAGACACCATAAGACTGTCTCAAACAATGTTGTTGTTATGAAAGCCTTTCAACCTGGCGATCATGCCACAGGGTTTAAAGACTTAAATCTGGGAATGGACATGCCACCTGTACAGAGAAGTCTGGGCCTACGGTGGAACTTATCAAAAGACACCTTCGGCTTTCAAGTCAGCTCTGCAGACAAGCCATTTACCAAGCGTGGTGTTCTGTCAGTGGTGAACAGCCTATACGATCCAGTGGGATTTGTGGCTCCCATCACCATACAAGGTAAATCCATACTTAGACAACTCTCAGAGACTATCAAAGATTGGGATGCTCCACTACCAATAGACAAGCTTTCAAAGTGGGAGTCCTGGAAACAATCTTTACATGCCTTAGATGGAATCTGTATACCACACTGCTACACTTCAGCTTCCCTTGCTACCAGTCAGAGGGAAGAGCTTCATATCCTTTCAGACGCATCTACTGTGGCCATAGCAGCTGCTGCCTACCTCAAGGTGAGAGACTCTTCTAATCACACCCACATAGGGTTTCTGTTTGGGAAAGCTAAGTTAGCACCCAAGCCTGAACACACAATTCCTAGGCTTGAACTTTGTGGGACTGTGCTAGCTGTAGAAATTGCAGATTTCATACTGCGTGAGCGAGACATTCAGATAGATGACATCAAATTCTACACAGACAGCAAAGTTGTTCTGGGCTACGTATACAACCAGACTAAACGTTTCTATGTCTATATCAGCAACCGTGTAGAAGGAATCAGGAAATCATCTAAACCTGAACAATGCTATTATGTCCCGTCAGAAATGGATCCTGCAGATCATGGCACCAGGCCAATGTCTGCAAGTATCTTTGCAAATTCTTCTTGCTCAACAGGTCCTGAATTCCTGCTGGATCATCCAGAAGAAGCAACAACTGATGTCGTCAGTCTTCTAGATCCTGACAACTATCCAAAGATCCATCCTGAAGGCAAAACCCTTGTAACCAGAACTGAACAAGGACACGTCTTGGGCTGTCAACACTATGGACGTTTCTCCAAGTGGACAAGGCCTGACCGCACTACAACAAGGTTAGTCCATGCTACACACTGCCAACACACTAAGCCCACAGATGCCTACTGTCAGGACTGGCACATATGCCAAAATCTTCTTTTTGCAAAAGACATTGCTCAAAGTGAGCTGATTTTACTGCACGAGGCAGAACAAAACATCTCTAGCACAGAGATAAAATGTGTCCGTGACAAGCAGGACATTCATAAAATCCATCCAACTGCCAAGCTGAATCCATTTATCAACAGTGATGTGTGTACGGATTCAGACTTCACAGCCATCTTTACCTCGGCTACTCTTCGCATGCAGAAGATTGGAACTGTGCTTGTTTCACATGGAGACTTTGCACCTGGAGTTACATGAGCCATGTTCTTCAGGTACCTACGTGCACCATGCACATCCAGTGAAGGACTTATTCGAAGTGCCTTCTGCCTGCCAAAGAGACTATCTTGTTTCTCTATTAAGGAACTTAACAAGTTGCCACCCACGGAGTGACTTACTGCACTTGAAAGGACTGTTCCAGATTTCATCTTATATTTGAATTGTGGATATATGTTCTTTCTTTATTTTCAGGTCCAGAGGACAAGTTACAAGTTCACATTTATGGACTTTAATAGTTGTTAATTGTTTATTTGCATAACTACCGTTATGATGTAAATAGTGGCATTACCATGCCAGACGGGGAGTGTGCCGCCCCAATAGGGGCATAGAATATGAGATGCATAGCCTCAGTTAATATTAGCATTGTTATATAGGTTAGAATTTATATAGTGTGATTTGCCTAACTATTTTCTCATAGCTAAATTCATGTGTTATCCTATGCTGCCATCTAGTGGCCTTTTGTTGTAACAAACATGTTTTCTGTAATTATTCCTCATGTGACGATGTATTTCCCCCTAGTGTACGCCCCTTCCTTCTTCCTGTGTGCAGTACTTCCTGTGTCATGGCCACAGTTACAAGCCACATGTAACAAGGACACACATGTAATCTGCACAGTACGTAGGAAAGGCATCATTTTCTGACCGCACAATACTATAACCGTTCAACTGCTGTTCCTATCATCTGCTGTAACCTGATGTTAAAGAATAAACACCTCTTTTGAATGAATCGGTATTGACGAGTTCAGCTATCTGACGAGGATTGTCCGCAGTGAGTATATCTGCTTATACAGGCCAGGCATAGAGGTCTCAGCAAGGGATATATTTCGCTATCACAACGATCGGAGTCAGAATAGTCAGAAAATGCATAGAATTCTTACAGCCTGCTGTGTATATGTGTGTGCCTAATCTGCAATCAAGATCAGTGCCAGCCGCCATCTTGTGAAAGCACATGGTCGCACAAGCTTACTGCACTTCATGTGAATGTTGAAAACTGTTTCTCTACATTGAACTGTGTTACCCCACCTGTCTAAGCTGCTGTTCGTCTTCTTAAAGAGACAGTACCATTTTTTGCAAAAACGTGAAAAATGTCTAGACAAGGCTCTGAACACTCTTTTATGGCTGAACCAACGCAGATACATCATGCCTCTGAACCCGCAGACGTACAGGGAGCAGATTCTGCAGACATTGCCGAACAGAGTGTGAGACCCAAACGTACAGTAAAACCAACACAGAAACTCAGAGAAAACTATGAAGCCACTAGAGATGAGTTCTCCAGCAATCTGTCAGACCTCTGGGACAGAACTTCACACTGCATGTCAGTGTTGTCACACTTTAATGATCAACCAGCTGAATTGAGAGACTCTATAGATCGCCTAACTGCTGCGTATGAACGTTACCAGCGACTGTCTGCAAAATACACAGCTTTCTTGCAGGACTGTAATATAGAGGACTCTTCAGCAGAACTGACCAGGGCTGATGCATTGAACCAACAAAGGGATCTCTTAGTGCAAAATGCTCAGTGTAAGGCAGAACTCCGCATTGCTCAACTGCAGGAGACCAGATCTCACAGATCGACATCAACCAAGCATACTGCACGTTCTTCTAGATCCTCTCGCTCCAGAAGTTCAACATTAAGCGACAAGCTAATAGAGGCCCGCGCTGATGCTGAATCAAGAAAAGCGCAAAGCTCCCTTGCTAAGAAAGAAGCAGAGATGGAAGCTCAAAGCAAAACTCTTCAAGCAGAGGCAGAAGCCCAAAGCAAAGCTCTTCAAGCAGAAAGGGAAGCTCAAAACAAATCTCTTCAAGCAGAAATGGCAGCTCGCCAAGCAGAGATGGCAGCTCGCCAAGCAGAGATGGAAGCTCAGAGCAAAACTCGCCAAGCAGAAATAGAAGCTCAGAGCAAAACTCGCCAAGCAGAGATGGAATCCCAAATAAAGATTCTGCAAATGGAGAAAGAGGAAGCAGGTGCCCTAGCAAGACTGAAAGTCCTTGAACAAGCAATGGGACAAAGTACTAACTCAGACTGTCTTATTCCAGCAGAACTGGAAGATCCAATTGAACGCACCAGTGAATATGTGCTAAAACATAATGTTTGCAACGATACAGAGTCATCTCCTGTACCTCCTACTAACAACACTGTTCTGACTCTCAACACAGAGACCTCTCAGCTCCAAATGCCTGAGCCTCCTCAAGTCTACAACACAAGTGCATCTACACAGCAAACCACATCAACTCCTGCCAACAACAAGGTGACTTCTAGCGACAAGCCGCAGCTCAAGCCACAGCCAGCAGAAGCCTTAGAGACTACACCACAGTTAAGCGCTCATGCAACATCATTCTATCCTGGTAAACCTCACCCTTCTTCACCAGAGAACTTTCACACCCAAGGGGTTCCACAAGTTACTTTGGCACCAAAGAGTGAGAGATCAGACTTGAATGACTTCGCCAGATATATGGCACGCCGTGAGCTCATTAACACTAGCCTCTCAAGGTTTGATGACTGTCCAGAGAGCTACAGGGCCTGGAGATCAACCTTCAAGGCTGCTATTGCTGATCTCAACCTTACTACCAAGGAGGAACTTGATTTGCTGATAAAGTGGCTGGGGCCAGAATCTGCAGATCGTGTTAAAAGACTGAGAACAGTACATGTTGACCACCCAGATGCAGGTCTTGTTGCTGCATGGGCAAGACTGGAGCAAGCCTATGGTAGCTCAGAAGCCATAGAAAGCGCTCTATTCAAGAGACTGCAAAACTTCCCAAAAATAGGGAACAAAGACTATTGCAAGCTCCAAGATCTAAGTGACCTCCTCATGGAGCTAGAGTTGGCAAAGACAGACCCACGTCTACCTGGAATAAGCTTCCTGGACACTTCTCATGGTGTCAATCCAGTGGTGTCTAAACTGCCATACGGCCTGCAAGAGAGATGGGCACAACAGGGCTCAAGGTACAAAAGAGACTATAACGTATCTTTTCCTCCATTCTCATATTTTTGCAGGTTCATCAGTGAACAAGCCTGGATGAGAAACGATCCCAGCTTCAGCTTCAGTGAACCCAACTTGCCTGCTTCATCATCATCACCCTCCTCAAGGTATGATAACACAGCAGCTAAACACAGAGACTTTAATAGAGCAATATCTGTTAAAAGGACAGACATCTCACCACCCGTATCCTCTCCGGCATACCAGAGTGATTCGGCTGATAGAGATCCTAATCGTCAGTGCCCTTCAGCTTCAGTGAACCCAACTTCCCTGCTTCATCATCATCACCCTCCTCAAGGTATGATAACACAGCAGCTAAACACAGAGACTTTAATAGAGCAATATCTGTTAAAAGGACAGACATCTCACCACCCGTATCCTCTCCGGCATACCAGAGTGATTCGGCTGATAGAGATCCTAATCGTCAGTGCCCTATTCACAAGAAGCCTCACCCTCTTAAGAAATGTCGTGAGCTGAGGGCAAAGACTTTACAAGAGCGCAGGGAGATTCTCCAGAAACTTGGAGTATGCTACAGGTGCTGTGCTTCTTATAGTCATTTTGCTAAGGACTGTAAAGTTGTCATCAAGTGCACAGAATGCAGTAGCGACAGACACGTAACAGCTATGCATCCTACTCCACTTTCAGACAATCCACAGCAGCCTCCTACCTCCAACCCTCTCTCAAATCATGGCGGGGAGCAACAAAGTCATGCTCCAGCCACAACAAGTGTTTCTTCCTTATGTACTGTAATCTGTGGAGAGAGCCAAGGGCAACCACTTGCAACAGTTACATCAAAATGTAGTGAACTACATCACAAAAGACCTTGGGGAAAGACTCTTGCAAAAATAGTTCTTGTCAAGGTGTTTCGCCAAAGACAACCTGAAAAGGCAATCAAGATGTATGCAGTCTTAGATGACCAAAGCAGTCACTCACTTGCCACTTCAGAGTTCTTTGACTTATTCCGCATAAAGGGTAACATGCTATCCTACACATTGCACACCTGTGCTGGTACAGTGCAACTCACAGGAAGAACCACCAATGCTGAATTCATAATTTCTCCTATAAAAGGAACGGAGAGAATTGATCTTCCTCAGATCATTGAGTGCAATCAGTTGCCTAATGACAGGGAGGAAATTCCTACACAAGAGGATGCTCTTCGTGAACCTCACCTAAAACATTTAGCTGACTGCATCCCACCACTTGACAACGATGCCAAAATAATGCTTCTCTTAGGCAGAGACATCCTGAGAGTACACAAGGTACGTCAGCAGCACAATGGCTGGAATGATGATCCTTATGCCCAAAAGACTGATCTAGGTTGGGTACTTATTGGAGTCAAACGAGATTGTGAGCCTCATGCCTCAGGTGATGTATGCTCCAATAAGATCATCGTACAGGTAAACCAAGACAACATCACTACACCACCCTGCAATAGTTCTGGTAAGACTACACACCAGATTTCCTTCAACAGCTCGGACGGGCAGGAATCCACTGATGCAAGCACCCAGGACAACACACCCGATTCCTCAAGCATCACTCCAGTAACTTCACAAGCAGTGAACCTCTTGGGGTTTCAAAGTTTTTATTGGTTTTCCATAAGGTATAGCAAGTTTTAAAACAGATTTATAACATATGTTTCAACAAAAAGGAAAAAAAAAAACAAGAAAATTCAACATTTTCAAAACAGCCTTAATTCCCCGCATTCTCCCACCCTTCAGTGGAACATCAAAGCTATCACCAGGAAAGAATTAGGGGAGAACTAGTTGTGATATTAGCCTTCAACTTGGCCCCTGCCTACAATTGCCTCCAGGGGCTTCTATTCAGGGCCTCCCAAACTAGATATAGCTACTTTCGCTATATGGAAACTTATGGAAAAACTTTTTAATGAACAAAGAAAAAAAAGAAAAATATAAACATAAAAACAAAAAAACGAAAAGAAAAAAAGGAATGAAAAACAAGAAAAGAATTCTCATTATAAAAAAAAAAAGATAAAAGGCATAAGTTGTAATTCCCTGTTTCTGCGTGGCAAACCTTATATGCTTAAGCTAGGGCTTCGGAAATGATGCTATGTGCGTTTGAGATCTCTTGGTATTTCAGCCAAGGCTCCCATACTGTTTCAAATTCTGTATAGCTATCCTGCAAAATGCTATGTTTATTTAGTAATACATACTGTGGGTCTCTAGGAATATGGGTCCCGAGAATCCTCGAAAGCAGGGCAAACAATCTATTCCAGAGGGGTTGTAACCTTGGACACAGCCACCAGACATGTAGCATGGTGCCTTTCTGATTACAGCTCCTGAAGCATAACGAAGAGGTACCTAGGCCCATGTTCGCCAATTTTGCTGGTACAAAGTACCATCGAGAGAAAACCTTGTAGTTAGCTTCTACGAGAGAAACATTTAATAATCCCTTAGTTGATCTTTTAGAGCACTGTTGCCAATCTTCTAGGGGGAGTGGTGTACCTATTTCCACCTCCCAAGCAACCATATAATCCATTTTGGTGAATGGTCCTAGTTGTGCCTCATATATCAGGGATATTCCTACCCTTTGTCCCAACCCTCCTAGGCTCCACCGTTCATATTGTGTTAAGAGCGAGGCTCCAACCTTAGGAATATATAGGGTGTGTAGGAAATTACTGATTTGTCTAAATCTAAAATATTCATAATGGGGCATCCTGAGAGTATTTAGGCAGTATTGGTATGTGACTGGTTTATGGTGTTTAATAAAATCCCCAATCCTGTACATTCCTTTATCAATGCACAATTTAAATGTTTTTAACTGTAATCCTGATATAAAGTTAGGATTTTCAAATAACGGCGCGCGGGGGGTGTGTACAGAGATCATCTCCTTTTTCTTTCTGATCTGATCCCATAGGGCCAAAGAATGTGTTAAAGTTGACGCCAATGTTTTTGGTCTCTGCTTAGATTTCATCCATTTTAGTGTCTCAATAGAGGGCCCTTTATGCGAGCTAACCTCCATCCTGACCCATTCAGGAATAGCTGACTTGGAGTATATAGATGATAATTGTGAGATTTGTGCCGCCCTATAAAAGAGGAGCAGGTTTGGTACCCCTAAGCTCCCCTGGTTTCTGGGCTTGAAAAGGGTGTTTCGTGAGATTCTTGGTTTTTTACCACCCCAGATAAATGTAAAGATAGTTTTCTGAAAATTAATAAGTTCCGTGCGTTGGATCGGGATTGGTAGAGTCCTAAATAGGTACAAAATTTTAGGGAATAGAGTCATTTTGATTGAATGGATTCGTCCTATCCAAGAAATGTTATATGTAGACCATCTGGTCATATATTCCCTTAGAGATTTGTATAGTGGGGGGAAATTTACCATATATAGTTTGTTGTAGAGGGGAGTGAGTTTCACTCCCAAATATTGTAAGAAGTCTGTACGCCAATTAAATGGAAACGAGTTTTTAAGACCCGACCAGGTTTCCGCTGAAAGGTTGATATTTAATGCTACTGATTTGGAGGCATTAACTCGAAGTCCTGATATCTGTGCGTATTCTTCCAACAGTGCCATAATGTTAGGTAGTGTGACACCGCACTCACCCAGGACACTGGGTTCCAGCCAAACAACACGGTCCTCTAGGGTATAACCAGCTTCCGACATGCAATAGTGAATATAAACAGTCTTTCTTTATTTGCATGTCCCTGAGAGGCGTTTAACAGCACCCAAAAGGTGATTGAAAACTACAAACAAAATCCTAGCTCATTTAGAGCACTAACTAAACATTCACAGCAACCCTGGCTATCCAAGCAGAGTAATCTATAAACAAACAAAAGAAACAGTCTTTTTCCTCTGAGAAGTTTCACTCACCACCCTGCCCCAGCAGTCCAGTCAACTACTTCCCTCCCTGGGTCAGCAGCCTCTGAATTTAGCTGCTGCTAATTACTTAATTAAGGAAAGATGTGTGAGTGGATAGAGACTATGGAGGATTCTGGGTCCTACATACCTCCCCTCCACTACTCTTCCACACACCCTGTCACAGTAGTGACACCAATGGAGAGGTTACAAATAGCAGCATATCATCCGCGAACAAGGCGCATTTATATTCCTCTGAAAAGCATTTTATCCCTTTAATATCTAGGCTGTTGCGGAGAAGTATTGCCAAGGGTTCAATTGCTATAGCGAATAATAATGGCGAAAGGGGGTCCGAATCAAATGCTTTTTCCAGGTCTATAGATAACAACATTCCTTGTTGGGGAGAGTTGTCATCCCATGGGTGATTAAGCAATGCGATTAGATCTATAGCTCTTCTAACCTGATCTGGGCCTTGTCTTCCCCCAATAAAGCCTACTTGATCTCGATGAATATAATTGCCTATAAAGCTGTTAAGTCTGTTGGCGTAGATTTTGGATAGGAGTTTTATATCATTGTTTATTAATGAGATTGGTCTATAATTAGAGACTTCCCCGGGGTCTTTATGCGGCTTTGGGATAATGCTTATATAAGCTCTGTTCAGATCCGGGTCCAAAGGTGCGCCTGAATGTAAAGAGTTAAAAAAGGCTTCCATACGAGGTGCCAGGATATCTATGAATTTCTTATAATAGTTACCAGGTAGCCCATCTGGACCCGGGGCCGAATTCGATTTTGCCGTATTGATTGCTAATCTAATTTCTGAAAGAGAGATCGGGGCTTTAAGAATTAGTCTGTGTTCAGCTGATATTGCTGTGGCCCCAAGATCTTCAAAGAACCTTGGTTTCAGGTTTGCTGCTATCCCTGATTGTGTCTCATATAATGAAGTGTAGCATGTATGGAATTCCTCAAGTATCTTTATTGGATTTTGTGTATAATCGCCTGACCTACATCTAATTTTAGGAATTGGAAGGTTACGTGGTTTTGGTGTTAATTTAGAAGCCAAGAGTGAGCCCATTCGGTCTCTATGTGTATAAAGCTTATTGGCTGACCAGCGGAGGCTTTTTTCTGCTCTTGCGGTCAAAAGCAAATTGAGCTCTGTTCTAACCCGCTCAATCTTGCAAAGTAAAGTGAAAGAAAGAGTTTGTTTGTGTGTATCAGTGAGTATTTTTAGTTTGCTTTCTAGTTCCGATATATGTTTTGTAGTATGTTTCTTGATTCTGGTTGCCTGTTCAATAAAAATACCCCGGATGGTCACTTTGTGAGCTGCCCATACTATGCATGGAGACACATCTGGATTATCATTCGTCGAGAAATAGCTACTTAAATGTGTTTTAATCTCATTACATAATGGCGCTGAGCTTAATAACGACTCGTGTATTCTCCATTGGAATGGTTTGTTAAAGCCCTGTAGGTGGGTTATGCACATTGTGACCATAGCGTGGTCTGACCAAACTACCTCCTTAATATGGGAGAAGCTTACTAGCGAAATAATGTTGGTTCTAGCGAATATATGATCGATCCTTGCATAAGTCCCATGGGCGTGTGAGAAATATGTGTAGTCTTTAATTTTGGGGTTTTGTTCTCTCCAAATATGTATTAGGGAGTGGGATCGTAGTATTCTAGTGAGGAGGAGCCCAGCCTTTGCTACAGGTTTAGATTTCGATTGCTTTTTATCTGTCCTGTCAATGGTGGAGTCCAATGCTATATTGGAGTCTCCAGTGCAAACAATTATGCCTTCAAAATGTGGTGACAGGGTTTTAAGCATAGAGATAAAGAAGATTTCCTTCAACAGCTCGGACGGGCAGGAATCCACTGATGCAAGCACCCAGGACAACACACCTGATTCCTCAAGCATCACTCCAGTAACTTCACAAGCAGTGAACCTCTTGGGAAACTCATCGGATTCTTCTACACCAATCATCGTGCAAGATGATTCTCCTCTTCATGAAGAAGCAATAGACCTGCTACCAAAGGCTCAAGGTATGCTTTCTGAGACCAACCTTAGACACCAAACAATGTTGTTGTTCAAAGACTTAAATCTGGATATGGACATGCCACCTGTACAGAGAAGTCTGGGCCTACAATGGGACTTATTAAAAGACACCTTCGGCTTCCAAGTCAGCTCTGCAGACAAGCCATTTACCAAACGTGGTGTTCTGTCAGTGGTGAACAGCCTATACGATCCGCTGGGATTTGTGGCTCCCAGCACCATACAGGGTAAATCCTTACAGAGACAGCAATCTCTACATACCTTACATGAAATTCAAATGTCAAGCTGCTACACTTCAGCTTCCTTTGCTGTAAGTCAGAGAAAAGAGCTGCATATGTTCTCAGATGCATCTACTGAGGCCATAGCAGCTGTTGCCTACCTCAAGGTGAGAGATTTTTCTAATCAAACCCACATAGGGTTTCTGTTTGGCAAAGCTAAGTTAGCTTCCAAGCCTGAACAATGCCATTATGTTCAATCAGAAGTTAATCCTGCAGATCATGCCACCAGGCCAGTGTCTGCCAGTGTCTTTGCAAATTCTTCTTGGTTAACAGGTCCTGAATTCCTGCTGGATCATCCAGAAGAAACCACAGCTGATGTTGTCAGTCCTTTAGATCCTGACAGAGATCCAGAGATTCGTCCTGAAGGCAAAACCCTTGCAACCAGATCTGAACAAGGATTCGTCTTGGGCTGTCATTTCACCAAGTGGACAAGGCCTGACCGCATTACTGCAAGGTTAGTCCATACAACACACTGCTATAACACTAAGCCCATAGATGCCTACTGTCAGGACTGGCACATATGCCAAATACCTCTTTCTGCAAAAGACATTGCCCAAAACCAGCTGATAACACTGCACAAAGCAGAACAAAATATCTCTAGCACAGCAATGAGATGTATTCGTGACAAGCAAGACATTGCTAAAAACAATCCTACTGCCAAGCTGAATCCATTCATCAATAGTGAGGTGTATACGGATTCAGACTTTACAGCCATCTTTACCTCAGCTACTCTTCGCATCCAGAAGCATGGAACTGTTCCTGTTTCACGTGAAGACTTTGCAGCTGGAGTTACATGAGGCCCATGTTCTTCAGGTACCTACGTGCACCATGCACATCCAGGGAAGGACTTATCCAAAGTGCCTTCAATGTGCCAAGGCTATCTTATTTCCACAAGCAAATAACTTTACAAGTTGCCTCTCATGGAGTGACTTACTGCACTTGAAAGACTGTTCCAGTGATCAAGTCTACTATGCTGATAGTCATCAGAATTTATTTTATATGTGAACTTGTGGATATATGTTCCTTCTTATTTTCAGGTCCAGAGGACAACTGCAAGTTCACGTTATGGACTTTAATAGTTGTTTATTGCATAACTACCGTTATGGTGTATATAGTGGCATTATCATGCCAGACGGGGAGTGTGCCGCCCCAATGGGGCATAGAAGTTTATTTAGATAGAAGTATTTATATAGATTGTTTTCCCTATACCTTTTCCTATGGGTGTTTTTATATGTCTAGTTCCTATGCTGCCATCTAGTGGCCTTTGTGATATTGCACCTGTTTTTCTGTATGACAGTTGCTCTGTGTATAATCCCCACCCTTCGTCTTGTTGTCAGTTTTTCCGGTGTCATGGCAACAGCTAACAGCCACATGTAATCAGGACACATGTACTCTGCATAGTACGCTAAGAAAGGCATCATTTTTTGACCGCATAATACTGTAACCATCCATCTGCTGTTATCCTGTTATCTTCACGTTCAGAATAAAGCAACCTTTGTGGACGAACACGGTATTGGTGAGTTCAGCTATCTGACAAGGATTGTCCGCAGTGATTGTATCTGCTTATACAGGCCAGGCTTAGAGGTCTCAACAAGGGATAAATCGCTATCACAACAATCGGAGTCAGAATATTAATATTTATTCTTGTAACTTTATTCTGCATAAAACATGTAACAGTCTCATTGATAAGATTATTTAAGAGGGTGTGTTTAGGGGCGGAGTTAAGGCCACGATAGGGTAAGGGTTAGGTGGGCAACTGGTGGCGAGTAACTCTTAAGGCCTGGCTAGTAGCTCAGGACTTGAAATTTTGACCCCTGTATTAAACCATATAGAAATCCATTTGGTTATAGTATCTTATGAGTCTAGTCAAATCCGTTTCCCATTCTAAGCCCTGATAAAGGGGTAGTTAACAATTAAAGGCACTTTTGGACTCTTTCATCTTTTGGTTTGGTGCCCTGCTGTATTTCTAAACTGAGGAGAAAAGACACTCAAACGGATTGGGTTCCAAATAAAGACAGCTTATTATTAATCCTTTCTGTCAATCCAAAACTTTAGATACACTTTAAAGCTGAAAACAAACGAAAAAAATCCTTGCAAGGGTTAAATGCTCATTTATGCTCAAGGTACCAGAAAAAGGGACTTTTACTTTCATGCTATAAGATCCCTGCAGCCTCTTCTCTGCGGCTCTCTGGTGATCACAGGCACTCTGACCTCATCTGACTGCATTATACATGAGGGCACAGAAGGCCCATCTACAACCAGGGAAGAGGAGTGTGCCTGATCGTGAGGGGGAAGAGGACAGTGATAAAACATAAACAACAACAGGGGGCGCCTTCCCTAATGTAGATAACATTTTATTGAGCAAATAGCAAAAATAGAATAATAATCACAAAGAGTAGATGACAATAAGCCTTCAAGGTCAGAAATTGATTGTCAGTCTTAACAAAGGCAAGACACCGCATGTGAGAGCAGCACAGATGACAGTTCCTGTGTAACAGCAAAATATGCCTGGGTTAACGCGTTTCTGGGGCCACGCCCCCTTCCTCAGAACCTAACCTCTTCCTCCTTCCCATTGAATTAAATAGAGGCTAACAGCCAATCACTGGAGCCTCTAACTGACAGATGGAACGTAACTATTAGTCATAAGCCCCAGAGGAACGGTCCTCTGATCGCCTTGCATACTATACGTCACGGAGCCCTCTGGCCGATCAGGGGGACAGAGTGCCGCCATGAAAGGTGTGACTTGACAGTGTCCGCATGAAGATAAGATCAGTGCGAGTGCTGGGAGAGAAGTACAAGCTGCAGGGCATATGTGACAGGCATATCTACACTAGGGAAGGCCCCCCCTGTTTTTGTTTATGTTTTATCAGATATCACAGTCTCCCTGACTGATGTGGGGACCTGTGGAACCTCTGCGTGCATATGTCTTCAGTGGAGTGGTCGACTCCGGCGCTATTGGCTATTTTTTCCGGGAAAAGGAGAGTGCCTGATCATCAGGGGGAAGAGGAGAGCACTGGCTGATGGGAAAATGAAGAATAGTGTAAGTAAAAGTCCTTTTTCCTGGTACCCTAGGCTTACACAAGCATTTAACCCTTTCAGCGTGGGGGAAGGGAGGGACCCATTGCAAGGGTATTTTTTATTTTCCACAGAGTACAGCCTGTTGTGAATGGAGGATTACTGATTTTTATTCAGAGATTGTGTTTATTTGTTTTTGGTTTGAAAGATATACCGTATTTTGCGGTCCATAAGACGCACCGGACCATAGGACGCAGGGAGGTCCGGCACGCCTTATGGAGCACTCGACAGACCGTAGCTTCTGTCACAGCTTCTATGACAGAAGCTGTGACAGAAGCTGCAGTTAGTGACCGCTGAGACAGGTGGCGCTGTGATTACAGCGCCACGGTCTCAGTGATCACACAGAGCAGACGAAGAAAGTCCGTTCTTCGTCTGCTCTATGGTGATCTCGATCGTCGCCGCTGCTCGGTTTTAATACGAGTGATCTCATTAGATCACTCGTATTAAACGAGCAGTGGCTCCTACTACTGATCACGATCGCTGCCGCCGCTGCTCGGTTTTAATACGAGTGATCTCATTAGATCACTTGTATTAAACGAGCAGTGGCTCCTACTACTCGACCAGCGCCCGAAACTGCATGTCTCGGGCGTCGGGATTCGCTCCATAAGACGCAGGCACACTTTCCCCCTCCTTTTGGGGGG